>NC_068998.1:39925386-39940386 GCF_001194135.2 Octopus bimaculoides
CAGAGACTAATTTAAAAGCCACAGAGAGTAATGTATTGACATTAGCATTTTTGCTTGGTTACCAAGAGATTCATATTCTGATTCTTATCGGAGTTTACAATATTTTTTCTCCTCCAATTTCCAATGTTTATATCCAGAGTTAAGGTGTGTGTGTGTGTGTGTGTGTGTGTGTGTGTGTGTGTGTGTGTGTGTGTGTGTGTGTGTGTGTGTGTGTGTGTGTGTCTATAAATGTGCGGGTGTGTATTTGTACATACATGGATGTGTGTATATGCTTTTGTTTTATATTCTATATTTTGTGTGTAAATATGTGTGTGTGTGTGTACATATGTATCATCATCATGACATAATATACATGCCTGTGATTAAAAACTGCATATATATTAAATGTGTGTGTGTGTGTGTGTGTGTGTATGTGTGTGCATTGCTTGAGCACACACACGCACACACAAATCTTTATGCATAAATCACAGCCTATGTGTGTGTGTGTACGTACATATATATATATGGATACATATATATATAGACATATACACACACATAAAATAGACAATACATATACAGGGATATATTTATATTGATATACATGCATTTAAACATGCATATATCGCACGTTTATACATTAAACACACAACATTATGCATAAATATATATCTTACACAACATATACTGTTGTAATACATCATATATATATATATATATATATATATATATATATATATATATATATATACATATTACATACACACACATATATATATGTATATGCATAACAAATTAAATACATGCATATATATGAATATACATATATGATAAATTATATACATGCATATATACACTATACACACACACAGAGATATATATACATATAAACATCACTGTGCAGTCACCCATACGTTCCCATCCCAATAATACTCCGCACAACCTTTAGCAATAAATTAGAATAGCTTTCCCTACCATGTTAATAGCAATAATAACAACAACAACAAAAACAATAACAACCACCATCATTATCATAGATCACAAGCAAACACAACCCCTTCCTCCCCCACACTTCTGCCTCTCTCCAAGGCACAAACTCTTCACACTGCTAATCTCAACATGGCTTATGCATGATCATGTTGCCCATGACATTTCCTTAAATATGGCACCTCAGCTGAAATTCCACAGCGAGGATCTTTCCTTTTATCCCATCATAAAGCTGTTATATAATCCACATTAAGCTGAATACTGAATAAATTAATTTCTCACACCGTGAACTATACAGCTGAAAAAAAAAAAAAATCCAAGGGTTCTGAAACAGAAGCTCCCCACCAGTCCTCCATTTCACTCATCTCTCTGTGGTCCCTTTAAAAATTTAGTTTTCTTCTATAAGCATTGAGTAAGGATTAAATTATATATATATATATACATATATATATATATGTATACACACACACACACACACATACACACTCACACATAAGCACAGTCATCGTGTTGTAGTGGAATGGATGATCTGATGCTGTGTTTAATTGATCAATGTAGAAGACACACACAGTTTGTTAGCTGGATCCATCAGCTTGTAAATAATTGCTGTTTAGCCCAAGGTCAGCCCCGACTGAGTAAACCTATGAACAAAGATGTCCCAACCATGATTATCGTACTGTTTATTCACACATTGTGTTAAAGTTACTCCAGCTATGACCACCCAATCCTTCATTAGGACATTATCTATCAATGACACTGTTGTTATTTTCAAGGTATTAGACTTAAGGGTATCTTTTAAATGTCACAGGTCTGATGAAATACAACTGACTGGGGTCAAACAACAACAATAACAGCAGCAGTAATGACAGCAATATTCCAACACAAAGAGGGCTTCTACGCGGTTACCCACCCAAGTAGAAATATTAGCTGAATCAGATGCTACTATCTTTGAAAATCAAAGACAACGAATTATTGAATAATATACCCATAGTTATACACACAGTGCTTGACCATAAAATGTGGGATGAACACAACTGGATCATCTTTGATTCTAGATTTGTTTAATTAGGGATAAGGGGAGGAGGAAAATGAAACAGAGGAAAAAGATGAAGAAAAAGAAGGACAACAACAACAACAGCAGCAGTAGCAGCAGTCCAATTTAAAGAAAATACCAGAGCTGCCTTTGATCAACACAACAGCAACTGTATATTAGTTGCAAGTTTCCAGTTATTAGTGTTAATATATTTAATGTAGTGAACTTTAAAAAGCTAATTTACACAAATAAAAGTGAATTTCTATGGACCTGTATGACTTCCTGACTTTTAAACAAGGTAGATAACACATAAAATATGGTAAAGACCCTTTCAACATACAAAAAAAAAAAACCCTAAAAAACTATGAGCATATATCTACACAATATATCTACATGCATATATCTACACAAATAAATGTGAATTTTTATCTATGTCTGTATGGCTTTATGAATTATAGATTCAGCCCCTTCCAGCTGGCAGGAGACGACTACTCCAACAAATGGCACATATTTGGAATTAGGGTAACACCATCAGCAGTGTTTCTATGCTGCTCTTGTCCACCAACTTGTGGAAAAAATTTGAACTACTTCATAACATCTTCAGTTCATATGACCAGCAAAATGTGATATAAGTGTAATAATGAAAGTTGAAAGAGAGACCAAACAAGCTGGATACTGACTGGAGAATTATATTTTACATATTTGGAAAGTGGATAACAAGCAGTGAAAATAATTCACATTTTTGGAATGTCTTTAACTTTTACAATATGTTTTGGCAATAAAACATTCTTCTTGTTGTTGATACTTCTCTTACTAATTAAATCTTTTCCCTCTATTTGAATCTATGGAAGTATGAAGTGAAAGTCAGTTTCCTCATATTGAGTCCATTTCTCAAGAAGAAAAAAATATTCTTTTGTATCTGTAGCTAATCTAATTTTTCTCTCAAACTAGAATTTGCAAAATGTAAAAATTGCATTTATTTTCATTGAAACAATGTTAGGAAAGTTGTATATATCAACATCAAGATAGAAAAGTGGTAAACAAAATGAAAAGTGAGGAGAAAAGATATACCGAAAAAAAAAAAAAAAAAAAAAAAAAAAAAACTATCAGAAACCAAAATTCAGTGAAGTTACATATGACTTAACATGATTGGGAGAAACTTTAGATTCAACAAATCATTAAAAAAGCTCCAGAAAATTGGGTGAAGTTATGACTTGAAAAAAAAACCTTGCATGACAAATCTTATTTATGCAAATAAAGAATTATAGATGTTGTTTGTCCCTGATGAATCTCTCCCCCACAACTCATCTTCTTAACATTCCCTGCCTATATCTGTGTTCACCATTCACTGCACTCCCCTCCCTTCTATCACTCACTCTCCTGTCGCACTCTCACAAAAACACCTGCTCACTCACTCTGTTCAATTATCTGTACCATCATCATCATCATCATTTAACATCTGCTTTCCATGCTGGCATGGGTTAGATGGTTTGGCTAGAATTTTTAAGCTGGAGAGCTGCTCCAGGTTCCAATCTGATTTGCCATGGATTTTAGGGTTGGATGCCCTTCCTAATGCCAGTTCACTTATATTTACTTCCCTGTAACTTGAAGTCACATCCCAACACAGCTTGATCCTCTGGCTTCTCTCCCCAACTCTTTTCCAGCTGGCGTAGCCATGTATCTCCTCTACTTCAAGGTCACCTGTTACTGTCCCTATATCATACTCTAACCTCTCATCCTTTTCCTCAATATTTTCCCACCTCAGTTGAAGGGACTTGTCTTGTGAGTTACTTGGTAATCTTGCTGGTGATAGAGCCACATAAAATGCACCCATTACAAGCTGTAAAGTAACTATGTCATGATGGGAATACAGCCATAGAAACCATACCAAAGCAGACAGTGGAGCTTATAAAGTCTTCTGGCTCATTACTTCCTTATTTCTTTATTGCCCACAAGGGGCTAAACATAGAGGGGACAAACAAAAACAGACAAAGGGATTAAGTCGATTACATCGACCCCAGTGTATAACTGGTACTTAATTTATCGACTCCGAAAGAATGAAAGGCAAAGTTGACCTTGGCGGAATTTGAACTCAGAACATAACAGCAGATGAAATACCGCTAAGCATTTCGCCCGACGTGCTAATGTTTCTGCCAGCTCGCCACCTGACAGTTCCTATCAGACTGCCAAACCCATGCCAGCATGGAAACAAGGAATGTTAAACAGTGATGACAATGATGATGATCACATATTTATTTTTCATAGGTTCTTCAATTTTGCAATCTTACTTGAGGCCAAGGACCCAGGAGCCCTTTGCAGGAGCTTCACCAACAGTCTACCCAAAAGGAAACATTTTGGTTGGTCAGAAATTATTTTGACATAAGGTAATGTCAAAATAGTCAATGACGAACGATATTTTGAATGTTTCTGAAAGTATGGGAATTATGCCATACATGTTTTAGTTTTATTTAATGTCCTAATATAAACATAAACTTCCCTGTACTTTGGTGAAGGGAGAATGCCTGAAGTGTTGTAGCCAATCACTGTAGCTTTACAGGCATTAATACCATCCAACACTCAATAATAATTGATACATTGCTGTCAGAAATTCATAACTGCATTTATTTTTTTACTTGTTTTAGTTGTCAGGTCACGGCCATGCTGGGGCACTGCCTTAAAGAATTTTAGTCAAATGAATCAACCCTAATACTCATTCTTTTTTTTAAAGTTTGGTAATTATCCTACTAGTCTCTTTTGCTGAACTGCTAAGTTATGGAGATGTAAACACACCAACACTAGTTGTCAAGTGGTTGTGGGGGACAAACTCAGACACAAAGACACACACACACACACACACACACACACACACACACACAGATTTACAGGTAAGCATATATGATGGGCTTCTTTCAGTTTCTATTTACCAAATCCACTCACAAGGTTTTGGTAGGTCTGAGGCTATTGTACAAGATACTTGCCCCAGGTGCCATGCAGTGGGACTGAACCTGGAACCATGAAGTTGGGAAGCAAACTTCTTACCACACAGCCATGCCTGCACATTTATTGACATACAAATTATGCAAGGATGCTTGTTGCAGGTATATTGTGTCAAAGTGGTTCATTTAAAGTATATTTACAGATCCGATAGATTGAGACATACTCAACCATATAGTTAAACAACAACAAAAGCACTAGAGGAGGAGGAAGAACCATCCCTGGTACCACTAACCAGTTTATTATCTGTCTTTAGCAGAATCTGCACAGTTGCAATTATTTCAACCTGGTTTCCAATCCAATGATAACCCAAAGTTCTTAGTTTCCTCTTCCTTTCCCCACTGTCAGTCTCTGTTCCACTTCCTCCTCCTCTGACTAAGCCATTGAAATGATGTATGTACGGGCATGGTGAATGTATCTGACCTAACTATGCTGCTGAGCTAACAATTAACTACCGTTTCCAGCTAAGATATTAAAGATACTCCACCTTACAGATGACATGACATAGCACAGAGCACAGAAATGTAATATCAGACATTGTATCATTATGACAATAGAAAATGGACATTTGGACATTAATGAAAGTCATAATGATGCTGTTGTCACCGCTACCACCACTACCGAAAGTAGCATCAACACACTGGCGGATTTGCAGAATAATTACTATGTTGGACAATATGTAATGTGATATTTGTTCCAGCCCTTTACAGGCTGAGTTCAAACACTGCCAAGGCCAAATTTGCTCTTCATCACTCCAGGGGTAAGAAAATAAAATAACAGCCAAGTGGCAAGTATGGTTGGTGGTATTGACTATAGTGTTATATGTAGGATATCTGCCTGCAATTTCTAGCAAGTCAAGTGACCATATAGAGGGTGTCCTGTAGGATTTACGATAATGTAACGGTAGTCATTACCTTTAACTTAAGGCTTACCTTGATCAAGCTGATGTATAATCGAAGGCACTCTAAATATGACCATCCCAGGGAATCTGGGACCACACTATCTGGTATTCAAGCATGTGTCTGATTGCAGCCCCTGGCCAATCAAAGCCTAATGAATGGATTTAGTAGACAAAAACTGAAAGAAGTTTGTTTGTCTGTCAGTTTGTCTGTTTGTATGCATTCATGCATGCGATGTGATAGGGGAAGTGACCCTTTTCTCTCGACATCTTGTGATAGTTGTAAACAAATGTCAACACTGATTGTTTTGTAAACAAACAATTTTTTTTTTTTTCAATCTCCTGTGAGAAACATGCTTGGCAATGAGGAAATATTATATAATACTACCATTACATTACCGTTAATCCTACAGGAAACCCTCTATATTCCTGTTGTCAGCCCTTGCCTGTTTCCAAGGAATAACCTTCCTTGGAAACAGGCAAGGGCTGACAACAGGAATGGTATCTAGCTGTAGAAAATCTGCTTGAGTGAATTCTGTTCAAACATGCAGGTATGGAAAAGTGGGCATTATGATGAAAATGATGATGATGTGGATGTGATTTGAGGAAGATTTGGCTGCATTTTCCAGGATGAGGAAAATTTGATTGCTATTTTTCAAATGACCCTGCAAAGGTTCTTTTGTTGGTTCATGAAGGCAGTGGTGGTGGTAATGTTTGATGTTGGTAGAGACGACAGAAAAATGATTTTCTGAAAGCATCAATATGTCAGACATCTCAATATTTCGAGCAATAATTTCTCTCTCTGTCTCTGCCTCTCTCTCTCTCTCTTATTACTTTGCGTTTTAGATATTGATTGATTTACCAGTGCCAATACAACTTTTAGTAACCAGTTCAATGAAGTTCTGGATCCATTAGATGTCTTTGAGTGTGCTTGTGTGTGTGGGTGTCTTACCATTCATCAAAGTGATCCTGAATAAGCAGTTCATATATATATATATATATATATATATATATATATATATATATATGTATGTATGTATATATATATACATACACACACACATGTACATACATTTGTGTGTGTGTGTCTGTAGCCTTTATTCAGGTGAAAGAGATTCATACATGCTTAAGGTCAAAACACTTCCATCTGAAAAGCAGACATGATTCTCTTCTTTATTGCAATATATTGCAATATTTTCCAGCCATGCTTACATGTACAATAATAGTGATACTGAATAAAACAGGTTTGAACAAGATGTGGGTGCTTGTGTTGATATGTATGCATTAACATACATTCATAGGCACACATGCACACACACACATACATACATACACAGTCTGTGTGCATGCAGCTATGAATATTATGTATACAAACGTGTGTATGCATACATGCACCCATAATGTGTGTGTGTGTGTGTATATACATACATATATGCATACACATACATGTATGTGTGTGTAGGTACAGGTGTGAAGTTCAAAACTATATTATGCCAAGGGACAAGATTTGTCTATGGTTATTGCAGCCAATACCTCACATCTAATTAGTTGAATTTCACTTTCCTGACCACCAGATTCTATACACACACATACACCTATTTATATTTAAATGTATGTATATATGCTATACTGTACTACAGAATATATCTATAAATTTTAGCCAATGCTGTCAGTGATAGACAGATGTAAACACCTTGCACATGCATAGCTATGTGGTTAGACACACAGACAGAAACACACACACACACACACACACACACGCACACATACATACATACATATATAGAAAAAGCGGGATCAACCAGACTAGTTTTAATCTTGTGAGGGAACTTCATCAGCAACTGAGTATCTGCTTTAATTGCGCATGGAGACATAACTTTTAAATAAACAAGCAATTGTAACAGATTTACAATGAGCAAGATCAACCAATCAATAAAGACACAGAAATAATAAATAATAATAGTAAATGGAAAACAACAGTACATAAACACAAAAATGGATCGCCAAATTAAGGGGTGATGAGAAAGTAGAGGAGGGGCAGCAGCATAGAGTGTTTTGGAGTACCCCCCACCAATCCTGGGCTACCCTGATAGGCAAAAGCAATTACTTATTCCGATTTTTGTCATTAATTAATAGTTGCATAGAGCAGGGCTATTTAGTCACAGCAATTTCACCTACATCATATTCGTTTTAACATCCACTTTTCCATGCATGCATGGGTCAGACATGATTCATTGAAGCAAATTTTCGATGGCCAGATGCCCGTCCTGTTGCCAATTCTTTGTTTCTGAGTAAGTTAATATTTCCCCTTGGCCAAACATATTTTCGTGGAAGACTGGTAATAAATGATACTGCTTGTTTGATAGTGACACTTGCTTACAACCATTACATGAGGTCAGGACACTCACACACAACAAGCTTCTTTAGGTTTTTGTTTAATAAATCTACTCCCAAGGTTTTGGCTGGACTGAGGCTATAACAGAAGTTCAGTTTCATTGGCCGTGCAATGAGATTGAACCAGAAACCATGTGGTTGAGAGAGAACTACCCAACCACACACCCATGCCTGCACCTTTCATAAAATTTACTCTCTCCCTCTCTTCCTTCATCTTCCTTTTCAAGTAAGTGCTTGAAAAAGTTGATAAGGGCTTGATCTGGGAAGAAAGGCTCTGTTCTCAAACCTTTCGACTGTTTTAACATCACACACAACTGAACTACAAACATGAATTCCAAAAGGAAACAACAGTCAAGAACTACGGGGTGGGGATTTATGATGAATAAAAGGGCAAGGCCACCAAAACAATTAAGAAAACACATCAATAAATAACAATAAGAACATATAGAACCAAACAACAACAAGAAAGGATCTCCAAAATGGTAACAACCCCAAGGGGTACCCTGTGTTAGTTTATGCACAGTTTCAGATTACATTGACATATCCACAACAACAACCTTCATCTGGTTCTTGCTCTGGTCCGTCCCACAATTGGGTAGTTAGTGTAGGCTCATACAGCTGTGAACCCAATGGAAGATAAATGCTGAAATCATGACCTTGTGATAAAGAATTAAATAAACAACTTACCGCCTGTATGTCTTTGATGTTGTATCCGGCATGATCTAATATGTGGATTGCACCATTATGAGTGCCAAGAGCCAAGAACTGCAAGAAAGTAAAAAATAAGAAAAAAAAAAAAAGAGAAAATACAGTTGGTTTAACAACTAATAAATTGCAATTTATTTGAAGATAAAGATAATCTGAACAAAATAGTGCAAGGCTAATAAAAAGAAAGAAAAAACCCAGCACCCCCTGTTGCCACCACTACTACCTGTTTGTCAGTTGTTTAACCTTGAGTTGGTCACAACTGAGCAGATCTCTGATCAAAAGTATTCTTGTCATGATCATTGCACAGTTGTATACCTAGAACAATGTGTCCTTCCTTTTTTGAGCCAGTAGAATGTAATTTGAGGAAGATTTAGCTGTTATTTCTGCAAACTAAGTGACAAGAACGAAACTTCCATCTGTCTTGTTATACTGGTTTGAACTGGACAAGTTTGTAAAACATCAATGGTTTGGATGGTCTAACGGGATACTACAGGTTGGTGGAAATCCTCTTGCTCCAGTACCTTAGTTTTGCCACAATTTTTACAGCTGGATGCTCTTTCTATACCAACCACTTTACAGAGTGTACTGGGTACTTCAGAAGAGCTATCATTAAATGATGTCTAGGATGTTTGTTTGTCATCAATACAATTTCAGGTATGTGAGCATTAACCCAAAGTGGCCTTTGGAAGGGGATAACTATTGAGGGTTCAGGTATTTTCTGATCATTAGTGGCACCCTAGTCTTTGTCCTTCAGTTTCTGTAATATAACATGTGATGTTATATTGTGAAATCACCAGAGCTTGGGTAGCCTCATGTTTGTAGTGACTATAAAAGGCTCAAGTTGTGTGTTGTTCTGGTGTAGTGAAGAATGTAGTTTTGTGGTTGGCGTTAGGAAGGGCATCCAGCTGTAGAAACTCTGCCAAATCAGATTGGAGCCTGGTGTTGCCTACTGGTCCACCAGCCCTCAGTCAAATTGTCCAACCCATGTTAGCATGGAAAGCGGACGTTAAACAACGATGATGTTGATGATGTTTCTTTAATAAATATAGTCATTATATGCCAGACAAAGGGTAACAAGTTTGTTTTTCCCAAATTCCACTACAAAAGGACACATCTGTATGGTTTTTTTACACTTTTTTTTAGAATTTTTATCATTTTATCAAGAGAACAGACAGTCCCCATGAACCTTTTTAGAACCTCACAGACAGGTGGGGAAAAAAAAAAAGAAAAAGGTATCATCAAACCAGAGATCTGGCCCAAATGCTTGCAGCTGAGTGAATACAACTAAAGACACCCAAGGACCAAGTTGTGGAATTAAAGTGGGCCATGAATTGAGTCTACTACTCAAATAACCAACAGTAGTATTTCAACTCAAAATGCAAACAGCTGAAACAAATACTACAATGCATTCAGTTCCATACTCTAAAATCTTCACCAGTTCGCCACTCCAGATTGATACTTAATTATTAATCCTGGAAGGATGAAAAGCAAAAGTGATCCTAGCGGGATGTAATTTCAGAACCCAGCCAGAACAAATACTGCAAAGCATTTTGTCTGATGCTCAAATAGTTCTGCTAATAAACTAATAAGTGACAAAAGAGAAAGGAAAAGGTAGATCTGGTTCTTGGAAAACTGCTGTAGTAGTGACCACTGATTATGGAAAGCAGGGGAAGGTAATAAAGGAGGTGGTTGTTTATAGCTGTTTCCACCACCTTTGAGATGTTTGATGTGTGGGCAATATGATGGTAGTCAACAGGATAGAATTGATTAAGCCCTGATTTGATGTGCCAGCGTTAAGGAGCAAAGTTTTTTTTTTTTATCCAACCTCAACATGTGAGGTGAGATAAAGAGCGTTGATTAAGCAGTCATCAGATGATTAAATGGAATCAAAGGTAGCAAGGATAGGACAAAGGTTGGATTTGGAGGTGAGAAAGGTATCAACAGTGATTGGTCAATTTGTCAATCCGAATTCATTACTTGGAATGTGAAACAAAGAAATCCTAAAACACAGTCTTTGGTGATACAACACCACTAAAAATAAACTGGTCATGGAAACTAAAATGGATCAGGTAGTCAACCTGGGAAAGTAGAGGAGGACATCATGAAAATAGTCTAAACCTGAAAGAGCTAATTGCAGTTTAGACTTGTAGAATGAAACCAGAGTGTATCTTCAGTTAGAATTTGAAAATGACTATGAAAGTGAAGGGTATCAACCATCTTAAACAAACCAATCAATATTTATAAAATAATAAAACATACAAACAAGCAAAACAAACTTACTTTGGAGTGAACTGCCATACAACTTGCAGCATCTTTGTTGAGAATCTTAGTTAAATCATTAACCAAGCGTTCATATTTTAACTTGGGCTCAGCTTCCTGCAATGAAAGCAGAATGATTTGCTTTTTAGTTTCAGTATTTTCTGTTTAAGAGGAAGAAATGCTGTTATTGAATAAATTTTCAAATTCATTTCAGAAAGTAAATAAGTATAAAAATAAAATGAAGTAACTGGAGCCAAACTTTAAGCTCTGTAGTACATTGGTTTCATGGTTAGCAAGTTCGAGGGTTGGAGTAAGTCGATTACATCAAAAGGATGAAAGGTAAAGTTGACCTCAGTGGAATTTGAACTCAGAACGTAAAAATGGACAAAATGCTGCTAAGCATTTTGTCCAGTGTGCTAACGATTCTGCCAGCTCACTGCCATAGGTGCTTCAGTATATTAATGTGTATTCATGTGTGCATGCGTGTGTGTATTTACAGTCTATGCTGAAATATGGCTAATGGTGATGCCATCATTTGTAGCTCAGCTATAGATGCTGATATCACTGTTTGTGACTGGGCTACAACTGGTGATGTTTGTTGACATTTTATTGACAACAATTCATTTGTTAACTCTGCACTACCAATATTCCTCCAAAATATGAAAAAAGAAATGTTTTCTACTTGGAAAATATCTAAGGAATGACAGCAGGATGAGAATCAAGTAGTAAAAAAACCACCATAGTTGCTTCCCATCTGAACTGAAACGAGCAAGCGAGTGAGTGAGTGTGAGTGTGTGTGTGTGTGTGTGTGTATATAGTAAGAGGATAGGGATTTATGAAGTCTTGGCAAGTACCTCAGTCAGTACTCTATGCGAAATGTATAGGAAGGAAAATTAGAATTAGTGTTCAGTTAATCCAATAAAACGGTTCTCTACAAACTGTAAACCCACAGAAATGTATTGATTATTAGGTTGGTGCATGAAGATAATGATATACATTTATCAATCAGTTGCTATCGTTTTGATAATTAGTGGAATTGTTACATCAATTTACATGCTGGGCAATATAAATAAAAAGAAATGATGTAATTCCATGCAATATTAAATGAAAAGTTCTGCCAAACATCTCTTCACATAAATCTCTGTGCCATAAAAATACTACCAGCGGGGGTATGTACATAGCTGAATTAGGTTAAATAGATATGAGAGAGAGAGAAGGGCATAGAAGATCAAGTAATAAATTAAACAGCAAAGTTGTTGCACTATCAGAGAAACACCCATGTAGAGGGACTATGAAGACAAAAGTGCCTTACTAGTTCCCATTCATTAAATGTATTGTAAACAGCTAAGGCAACAAACGCTGATAGACCCAGGGAAACTGAAAGACTTATTGCATTCTTATATACTAGTGGAGAGATAAGAAGACAAAGGGATAAAATGGAAATGTTCAAAGAAGATAGTTTATTGCTATATTCTTAGAAGTATTAAATAATAGGAAAAAGAGAAATATAAAGAGAAAATCAAGATAAAGACTTGAAAAGACAAGGAACTAGAATAAAGACTTCCACAAGAATTATAGCTAGATATTATTGGATCATTTACAGATGAAACTAGATAAATTTGTTAGTTAAGAAATAAATGATTAGTTATATAAGAAATAATTTAAGCAAGAAATAGTAAGATGTAGAGGACATTTTAAACAGAATCACCTGTGATAAAGCTGGACTAACAATAAATAAGAACGCTATCATTAACTCTATTCAAATCAAGTAAGTAAGCTAAATGAAATTTCTAAGAATGTTCGATTGAACTGGTGAAAACAATGGATCAATAATTTATAATGCTAATTAATTAGACCAGACTTGCACCTGAGAATTTCTGGTGCTTCCATAGAATACAAATTACAGCTACCTTCCACTATTTGAGATCCCAGATGAATTTAGCTAGTGAAGTGCTAAGATTTTTTCATTTGTTATTATAGGAATGTATATGATTATGCAATCTAAATTTGAATTTAAATTCACCTACATAATAATGTACTGTATTGGGCATTTTTTTAACAGAATACTTATACAATAAATTCTTTCTCAGACATTGGATATTTAAAGAGCACTGATATTGATCCCAACAGTTCACATACTGTTAGGTTTATTATCTGAAGAAACATTATTTATTGTATTAACATAATTATTATTGCTAGGAGGGAACTCCAAAGTACTAGTGTTATTTATACAAAATAGAGACAAATATACAGAAGACCTACAGTTGTATTTACTATATGAATAATTAAATACAGGTTTCATATTACTAATTCTATTCAATTTCTTATCGTTAATATGTGTTACATTATCAATTAAATTAGACATGGTTGAATTCCACACTATGCCCACTAAAAATGTTACTATACTTACTAGAGGGGGGAATACTTCTCCAAAGCCTAAAGAAAATTCCAAGGATATCCAAGGCTACATTAATTCTGAAAGGGGATTTAAAACTTTTCTTGTGTAACCTATTTTTACTAGTTTTGTTGCTGTTGAGAGTGGTGTGGTTAATTCTAGATTTATTTACTAACCTAATTTCATGGAGTAAAACTTGTTATATGTAATCTTTCTACTTCAACTTGATGCAGGCCTGTTTCCCAAGATACTCAAAATCAGTTTAGGGGAAGTTCCAGAGCTTTGTAGACAGTTTGCCACATTAACAACATCTTGCTTCCATCTATGGGAATTATCATTTCCCTATTTAATTTTCAGCTGTTTATTATGAGAAGTTTGTACAGGTTAACCTTGTGATTACTAGTATTTTTACACTCATGCATGTTAATATAACAATTAACATTTCCTAGATAAGATGTATCACTAAATCTATACTCTTGTGAATGCAACCCAAATATCTTTAGGTATTTTTACAACACTGACAACAGATATACTAGATCTTTTCGGTATACCTGCCTCTAGCTAATGCTATATTATAATAGTCTGTATTTTGAGAGAGAATTTCTTCATGAGTAGAAAGTTTGGATATTCTAGGTGAACTACCCCTAATAATGGACTTAATTACTGCTCTAGGACGGTTGGAATTTCTGTTCGCATATTTCAGTTTTTTATTGGGCTTATAATTGATGGAGGTGTGTATTACATTCCAGTGGTGCATCTAGAAAATTTGCGACCTTACAGTTATTTCTCAACATAATAGACAGTCCTAAGTTTTTGAAGAAATTTCTAAACTTTTTACTATTCCACTAATTATTGAAATGATCTTGATTAATAAATGTAATATATACATACATACACACACATACCTAATATGTATCTACATGTGACAGCACTCAACAACCATGAACAACAGACACATTTCTACTACAATATTATCACAGTCATGAGTGGCCGTGACAAAGGGTTGGATCATTTATGAAAAATGTTGGCAATGGTGTTATTGTTTAGCCAATTTTAGCCTTGATCAAGTAGAGTTATGATCAAAAGTATTCTAGTCATGACTATCCCACTATTTTATGCATTTTGGACAACAAGAATATAATTTGTGAGACAGATTTGGCTATTATTTCTAGCAGATCAAGTTACTGTACAGAGGCTTCCTTGATTAGCTGTAAAAAGTATCAGCAATGTTTTTGTAATTGTTTAGCCCTAAGTTTTCTTAAGCATTAAGACCTATGATCACATCGATTTCATCCTTACCAAACTTGTATCACAGGTAGAACACAAACTTTCCTGAAATGATAATCCTGAATC
>NC_068998.1:39946528-40002735 GCF_001194135.2 Octopus bimaculoides
ATATATATCATCATCATCATCATTTAGCATCCACTTTCCATACTGGCATGTGTTGGACGTTTTTGTAAGGAACTGGCAAGTCAGAAGACTACACCAAATTCTGACACCTGGATCTCCTTCCTAATGCCAACCACTTCACAGAGTGTACTGGGTGCTTTTTACATGGCACCAGTAGCAGTGAGGTCACCAAGTAACTTGCAGGACAAGACCCCTTAAATAGGAGTGGGGGATGGTGTAGTACTGATGGATAGAAAAGTGCATTAGAAGCAAGACATGGCTACCTCAGATGGAGAAAAAAGGAGAAAGATTGTGAACACACACACACATGTATATTTACATGGTGAGTTTTCAGTTTCTGTCTACTCACAAGGCTTCGGTCGACCCAGGAAAAGGGTAAAAGACACTTGCTCAAGGTGCAACACAGAGGGCCTGAACCAAAAACCATAAGAATGTAGACCAAATTTCTTAACCACATAGAACCTAGTTCAGCCCTCTGGCTTACCAGTTCCAGTTTAACCCATGTCAGCATGGAAAGCGGACATTAAATGATGATGATGATTCATTTTCATTGGCTATTCTCTAACGCATTTCCAAAGGTGAGTGTTTCAAGGGAGTGTCTGTGTAACTTGGAAGAAGTAAATATCATTAGGTATTTTTGTTCAAATGCACCAATTTGTCAGTTTTCTTGTCAATGTTGATATCTATATACATACATGCAGATATAAAATGAGCTACTGCATTGTTTTTGTTTACCAAATTTCACTCACAAGGCATTGGTCATCCCTAGTGTACGATGCAGGTATTGGGCAACAGGAGTGAACCTGGAACCATATGGCTTTCAAGTGAACTTCTTAACCACACATCTACACCTGTGATCAATAATCATAGGTCTCTTGTGTTAGGCCTGGCCTTGTGTTCAACAATAACACAAAAACCCACCTACAGACATATACAATACATACAGATACACAGAACACAAACAATACACACACACACAAAATGCATAGATATATAGTCACACACAAAAACAGATATAATACAGTCACATACATACATACAATACACACTGGCTGATATAATACACATGCAGTCACACCACACACATACACGATATGCAGATGTAAAGTCAGTCACAATCACACAGAAATGATAAAGATACAGTCACACACATATACATGATGCACAAATGTAGAACCATACACATACATGTTATGCACAAAATGCAGATATGATATATAATCACACACATATACAGATACTCAGTCACACATATACAGACAGAGTTATACACAGTCATACAGAAATACACATAATTCACAGACATAAAATTGAGATAAAGACAAATCCACATGGACTCACTGATACATAGAGCTACACAATAGACATATACATGCATACATACAGATAAGTAAATACAATATACATATATAATACAAAAGTGGTACACACAGCTACTAAAAGGAGATGCGCACTAACACATAGACATACACAGGATACATACATATACATACACAGACATAGTACACACAGTAGATACTATAAACAGAGTATAACAATGGTACACACATACATTCATATACGCACAGCCAAAAACCACATACATTCATGGTACATACACACACACACATATGTATAGATATACACAGAGTATATACAATAAAAACATACTATATAAAAATGGTACACACACATACATATACTAACAGTAGAAACACACACACACTCTCTCCCTCTCACTCTCTCTCTCTCATAGTACATACATATACAAATATATAGCTACATACTATGGAAACATTAACACAGTACACACACACACACACCACATAATAGTTACAGACAGAGGCACAGACAAATACACACACACACATACAGACCGACTGACAGCCAGACAGAGTAATTATGTCTCTCAGTGCTGCCACCATGATGATAAGACTGACAACTTCTACAGATTCCTCTCCATCAATTAAGATCTTCAAAGTCAGAAATAATGAAAAAGATTTACTCACTTCTTCAGACTCTTCTTCCTCTTTGCCTCCTTCCTCATCTTTCTCCGTCTGAAACGCAGAAACGAGAAGAAATGGTTTGAAAAGATACACAGCACAACATACTTCATGGTTAAACATGTAGTAAAGATGTTTGAACAATCAAGTTGCTGTTGTTGTTGTTGTTTAAGCCCCAAGTCAGCTCTGATCGAGCAGACCAGTGATCAACATTCCAGCTGTGATTATCACAATTTTTTTAGCAGGCACAGTGCAGTCAATATCACATTATCAAATGTGTTTGTATTTTCTACGTCAGTAGAATGTAATTTGAGGAAGATTTAACTGTTATTGCTAGCAAGTCATGTAACCATAGAGATGTTACAAATTTATAAAAGAGGTATTGCTGTGGTTTAGCTCCGTGTCCCCCTGATTGCATGGAGGTGCAATGGCCCAGTGGTTAGGGCAGCGGACTCGCGGTCATAGGATCGCGGTTTCGATTCCCAGACAGCACATTGTGAGTGTTTATTGAGCGAAAATACCTAAAGCTCCACGAGGCTCCGGCAGGGGATGGTGGCAAACCCTGCTGTACTCTTCCACCACAACATTCTCTCACTCTTACTTCCTGTTTCTGTTGTGCCTGTAATTCAAAGGGTCAGCCTTGTCACACTGTGTCACACTGAATATCCCCGAGAACTACGTTAAGAGTACATGTGTCTGTGGAGTGCTCAGCCACTTGCACGTTAATTTCACGAGCAGGCTGTTCCGTTGATCGGATCAACCAGAACCTTCGACGTCGTAAGCGACGGAGTGCCAACACCCCTGATTGCACTAATTTCAATCAAGGTAATTTCAGCTAAGACTTTCTACTCTTCCTTTTAAAGGCAGTGAGTTGTGTACGAGTAAAATTTGGCTGGCTGAATCACAGTAAAAGATCCTTTATTGGCCTGTACTATTGTTTGTAAATAGGTACACTATGAAGCAGGACAGTGAAGGAGAACTATTTAGATTAGCATGTCAAAATTTATTTCATAATCCTGTTATTGTAATATCACTTAGATGCCATCCTTGTCATTATCATTTCCTAGCTACTTTTTTTATGCTGGCATGAAGCAGGGAGGACATTTTGATGCAGTATTTTAAGACTGGATGCTCTTCCTGATACCAATCCATTTAGTTACCTCTTATGACGTGCAAGGATACAGTACACCAATTCTACAAACCAGGATACATTCATGTATACATGTATTTATATTTTAGGTAAATGGTTATAAATAAGTTTTTTACGTGATATTAAGAGGTTTGCTTCCTAACCATATGGTTTCAGGTTTGGCTCCACTGCATGACACCTTTGGCAAGTGTCTTCTACTATAGCCCTGAGCTGACCAAAGCTTTGTGAATGGACTTTATAGACAGAAACTCAAAGAGGCCCATATATATATATATATATATATATATATATATATATATATGTAAGTGCATGTATGTTTGTTTCTCCTTGTCTTGACATCACGTGACAGTTGTAAACGAGTGTTACTTATTTCTTTATTGCCCACAAGGGGCTAAACATAGAGGGGACAGACAAAGGGATTAAGTAAATTACATTGACTCCAGTGCGTAACTGGTAGTTAATTTATCGACCCCGTAAGGATGAAAGGCAAAGTCGACCTCGGCGGAATTTGAACTCAGAACTTGAAGGCAGACGAAATACCGCTAAGCATTTCGCCCGGCGTGCTAACGTTTCTGCCAGCTCACCGCCTTCTGTGTTACTGTCATGCAAGCAGTGTCATTCATTTCCAAAATTCTACAAAAACATGTCTGGCCATGGGAAATTTTATCTTGTGCGAAAACAGGGTAAGGGCTGGTGATAGAAAGGACATCTGGCTGTGAAAAAAATCTGCCTCAATAAACATTGTCAGACCCATGCAAGCATGGGAAAGTGGACATTAATAGAATGATGAAAATGATGATACTGTAGGGAGGTTTCTACCCCCCACCCAAAGTCCATGAAGTATTATTTATAAACCTATGGTGTGTCACTATTGACATGCATAGAATGCCATCACAAGTTTGTGGGTGAATGCTGTTGCAACAGTTTCAGAACCCCTAATTTTGTTATAATTTTCTTTATTTATTAATTCCAGGTTTCAATTTAAACTATCAAATGTTTATAGATGTTTTATTAAATCCCAACATTTGAAGGTAATATGGTTAAAAAGAGTAAAAAATAGAATTATTGGAAAGTTAAGTGTTAAAAAAATATATATATTATAAAACTGAAATAGAAAATAATATGAACATAAAAAAATATTTTAAAAAAACCCACCAAACCATAAATTTGAATAGATAAACATTTTCATTTCTTTTTAATCAAATTTCATTTGAATTTTCCACTCAAACATTATTTCATTATATTTTAAGTTTATAAAATACATCTGGGGCTCTCAGTTTCATTATGAACTTCAAATTATGAAACAAAAAAAAAAAAAAAAGGGAAAAGAAAAGGAAACAATCACAAAAAATTCTTTGATTTTTGGCACTGATATAGCAAATTATTATGCATAATCCCTCTCTCAAGCACCCATGATAAGCTCAAAGAAATTGTGAGCTTCTATGCAATCATTTAACTTGCTAAGAATCACAGTGACATTTCCTCATATTACACCTTACCATTTTAAAAGAAAAAAAGATGTCACAGTGGACAATACAATCCTAGACAAATATCTCTAAAAAGACAAAAGTTCGTGACTGGAATGCTTTTGATCATAAGTCTGCACAGTTAAAGCTCACCTGGGGTTAAATAGTGACTCACACAAATACACACTATGATAGTGTTGCTGTTTAACCTCAGGTCAGCTGTGTCTTAGCAGACACATGATCAAAGGTACTCCAGTTATTTTCAGACATAATGTTGTGAGGTTTGCATCATCCATTGATAACATTTTTTATATGCTCAGGTATATTTTAAGGGAGATTTGGTTGCTATTTCTAGCAGGCTCTGCAACCACATAGAGGCTACCTTATTGGTTTATCTGTGACACTTAAGTTGTTGGATGTGGAGACAGATAATGTATTGGAGAACAGAACAACTAATAAATATTTTGTTTATTCCATGAGAACTGTTGAAAGATTGGTAGTTTAAAACTTTGTATTGATGCCGTCTAAAGTCATGTCAACTCTCAAACAGCACACAACACTGTGCCATGTACATGTACAAACAATTTATCTCAGTGTATGTGAGTATATGCATGCTGTATAGACATAGTGTGTGTATCTGCAAAAGTAGTTAAAGTTGAAAAAAAAAAATTCCAAGATAAAAGTTCCAATTCATCATAGTCCTCCAGGCAATAATAGAGGAATTCAAGACAGGATGCTCCTGGGAGCTTCTATATGCTGATGACCTTGCTCTTATAGCTGAGTCACTATCTAAACTAGAGGAGAAGTTTCAGGTATGGAAGCAAGATCTAGAATCGAAGGGCCTTAGAGTCAATCTAGCAAAAACCAAAGTCTTAATAAGTAGGAAGGCAGAAAAACCACAAATCCCTTCAGGTAGATGGCCCTGTTCGATCTGTAGAAAAGGCGTAGGTAGAAACTCCATAAGATGTACCCAGTGTAAGCTATAGACACAAAAGAGGTGCAACAATATTAAAGGAAGGCTAACTGAGAAGATAGTTTTTGTGTGTCGTAAATGCTCAGGGGCAATAAATACTGAAAATGTGCAGGAAACAGCTTCCATCACATTCCAGGGGGAAAAATTACAAGTAGTTGATAGCTTCTGTTACCTCAGTGACCAAGTCAGTAGCGGGGGTGGATGCACTGAGAGTGCAGCTGCAAGAAGTAACAATAGTTCAGAGAGTTCCTACCACTGTAGTCAACAAAGGCCTCACACTCAGAGTAAAAGGTAGACTGTATGACGCATGTGTGCAAACAGCCATGTTACATGGTAGTGAAACATGGGCCATAGCTACTGAGGACATATGTAAGCTTGCAAGGAATGAAGCTAGTATGCTCCACTGGATATGTAATGTCAGTGTGCATACACAACAAAGTGTAAGCACCCTGAGAGAAAAGTTGCACATAAGAAGCATGAAATGCGGTGTGCAAGAGAGACGACTGCACTGTTATGGTCATGTGTTGCATATGGATGAGGACAGCTGTGTGAAAAAGGGTCACACCCTAGCAGTAAAGGGAACCTGTGGAAGAGGTAGACCCAGGAAGACCTGGGATGAGGTGGTGAAGCATGACCTTTGAACGTTAGGCCTCACTGAAGTGATCACAAGTGACTGAGACCTTTGGAGATATGCAGTGCTTGAGAAGACCTGGCAAGCCAAGTGAGACCGAAACCTTGGCCTATGCCAGCGCAGCATAACTTGTCCATTTAAGAGTACCCTTCAATCATTGGGCAATAATCTGCACTTGCAAAGACCTGTTGAGTCAAGTGAAGTCATTGTCATGGCCAATGATAGTATCGCCTGAATGGCACTTGTGCCAGTGGCACGTAAAAAGCACCATTCGAGCATGGTCGCTGCCAGTGCCGCCTGACTGTCTCCCATACTTGTGACATGTAAAAAGCACCATCCAAGCATGGTTGATGCCAGTACCACCTGACTGGCATGTAAAAAGCACCCATTACACTCTCGGAGTGGTTGGCATTAGGAAGGGCACCCAGCTATAGAAACTTTGCCAGATCGGATTGGAGCCTAGTGCAGCCTTCTGGCTTGCCAGCCCTCAGTCAAACTGTCCAAACCATGCCAGCATGGAAAGTGGACATCAAATGACGATGATGATGATGATCTTTACAAAAATTATTTCATTTATATCTTAAAATCATGTTACCTGTCTTTCCGTCTCCTCTTCCAACACCTTTTCTCTGTCTTTCACACACAATACATGAACTTTATACTCTCAAACCCTAGTTCCATATGGAATTTCACAAAGAAATAATGTATAAAAGAAAGCTCAAGATACAACATCCCTCTTCTAAACAAAGATCTATGAATTTTGATCAACTGTGATCAAACTCCTACCTCCTAACTCATATCACATTAGGTCAGTTCAACCAGGACTGACCAAGGGTTAAACAACAACGATAGTAACAATAACACAAACACACAGAATATTCTCTGCTGAAGCAGAACTACTATTTTCCAGGCTACATTTTATTTTCTAACATTGCTCTCAATGTTGGTGAGGTGTCTACAGAATCCATTCTACCTACAACTCATCTTTCATGGCTAACAACAGGATGTTAATATTTCATGTTATACTGCCTCAAAATCTCATTTCTCCATTCCTCAAACTTCATTTTCAGTGTCAGGGAGATTGGAGTCCTGCAAATTCTATAGACACTATGATTGGCAGCAAATGTGGTTCACTTATGTTATGTCAAGAAACTGTAAAGTAAGTGACCAATACCATTCTCCTATGTATGTTCCTTCACATTTCTCAACTAACAAAAGATTACAACATCCAAAACCTCTGTGCAAACTCTACAAGTGAAGAAAAATTCATACAACACTTACAATCCCAAAGATAGAAATATTCACTCTCTAATGTAATACCCGAACAATTTACAATCAGATAAACAAAGGATGCCTTTGGGTACTGCATGCACTGTTAGTTCTCTTATCCTTGAAATTGCAGTTGGAGCTTCATGTCTCTTGTCAAGAGAATCTCTGCTAACTTTATAACATTCTTCTAATTACTTGCAGACATTCCTGAGAATGAAAGATTTTCTGGTCCCCACAGATTCAACAAGGTGACTAGTCCTGATTGTCCTTTCTATTTTCTGTGTTCCTTAGTGTTCTGTGTTCCATAGCGAACCAGTGTCTAACACCACAAAATCTATGGAAACACGCAACAGTGAGTCTCATTTTCAAGAAAGATAACTCTTGAAGTCTTGTCAATCATGTTATTACCATCTTTAGTTCCATCAAACACGAGTCAAGAAGAGAGCCTCCACATGGTTGCTCAACCTTCTAAAAATAGAGCCAAATGTCTCTAAATTATATCTTAGCCTCTTAAAAAAAGAAAAATACATTATGTAATGTATTCCTATGTACTCTTAGAAGATGGGATGCCCATGGGTGGAATGCATTTGATCACAAGTCTGTTGGTTCAGGGCTAACCTACAGTTAAACAGAACCAGCAATATTTCAAACAATTGTAAATATGACCTCAAGTCTCAGACACTAGTGGTTTAACAAACTAATGATGAAGCCTCAACAGAATCACACCACCTGCTAGAAATAATATACAAATTTCTTTCAACAATCTTAAGACTGGACACACTGCACAATGTAGTTCAAGATATATTATGTCTGAATAAAAAATGGGATGGTTACCACTAGAACACAATTTATCACTAAAATACCAATACTACTGACTCACCTTTGCAAATTACCTTACACCCCAACTACATATACACATATACCTACGTATGTGTGTGTATATGTGTGTGTGTATATATATATATATATATATATATATCTTGATGCCAATGCTTTGCAACTGGCACCCATGCTGTTGGCTCGTAAAAAGTACCTACTAGATTCTTGGAGTCGGTGGCGTTAGGAAAGGCATCCAGCTGTAGAAACCATGCCAAATCAGACTGGAAACTAGTCAGTTTTCAGTCAAACCGTCCAACCCATGCCAGCATGGAAAATGGACATTAAATGATGATGATGATATATGTGTGTGTGTGTGCAGTACATATATGATAAAAACAGCAACCTAATTTTGTTGTTTGTGATCACCAGAATAGCAATAACAAAAAAAAAAATCCCACCAAAACATGTTCAGTTGTGAAAGCCTGTTGTCCACTAGATGTCAATGTGGTAACATGAGAAGAAAAAGAATACATGAAAAAATAGTACATGAATGGATCATTGAATAGGTGTTTACAAATCCAGTACTCAAAATAGACTTTCAGCTTTAGACCTATTATCTATCAGTGGGAAAACAGGATATGAAATCTACTTGAATTCTTAGAGAGATTATGTTACCCTCTAATTCATAAAAACAAGACAGTATCACCTTTATTTATTCATTCATTTTCTTTTTTTTTTTCTTGTTCCTCTTTTCTTTATAAACTTGCCACTGGAGAGATAACTGGTTAAAATAATTGCTAACAGATCCATTCAGACAGCAGGTAACACACACATCTATCTATGTATGTATGTACACACATAAATACATATGTGCTACACATCTAGATATGTGTGTGCAAACACACTTTTGCACACATACACATAAATATGTAAGAACTTCATGCATTTACAATGGTATAACATTTTTTTTTCTGAACATGGTTGCAGTCAGTGGACTGCAGCCATACTGCATCTTTTGTTTTGAACTTGCTGAATTTGGGCATGTGATATGTTTTACCATTATTGGCATCTCTTATAATAATGCAATTTCATTCAGGATCTAAAACAGCTGAATGTCGAAACATTGTTGTTTGACTTTAAGTCTGCCTGATCAATAGTGTTCTCACAATGACCAAACTGTCCATTTTGCACATAGAATATCCTACATTACATTACATTATGCAATGAGTTCTTTATTAAGATGGCTAAGTATAATTTAAGGGAGATTTAGTTTCTATTTCTAACAAACCAAGTGACCACACAGATTTTTAGAGATACTGAAGTGAGGTGTTTCTCTGAACTTGAAACTACTGCAGTGTTTGCTCCAAAATCTGTTAAGGAGGGAGAAACATCTGGTTTTGTTCTTTACTTTGTCTTAGGCATCACAGCTAAGGCCATACTGGAGTATGACTTTATTCATATGTATTTTATATAAACATACACAGACACATATGCATCCACATAAATAAGCACAACACATATATATGCACATATACCTGTACATATAGACATATATAGCTATAGACATAAATGTATACACACACATTATGTATGTGTGTGTGTGTGTGTGTGTGTGTGTATATATATATATATATATATATATATATAATTATTACAATTAAAAGGGTAAAGGATTATCAATTTATTAATAAATTATTAATTTATATATATATATATATATATATATATATATATATAAGTACACATCTACTCATACATGTTTTCATATAGATGTACATACATTACTTTCATATGCATTTAGAAATATAGATGCATATATACATTCATATATACTTGAGCAGATGCATGCACACACATGTACACACTTAGACACATTAACATATGCATGCATGCAGAGAGACTTTACAGACTACTTCCAAAAAATGTACACCCACCCATCATCCAAATATATTTGTATATTTACATACATATGCACACACACACACACACACACACATATATATATATATATATGTATGTATATACGCATACATATAAGTGTGTATAGATATATATGAGTATGTATTTATATACATGTGTGCATGTATGGGTATATATATTTATTCACCTTTCCTATCAAATCAATTTAAGATAGCTGGAAACAAAATAATACAGGAACAAGGAGGAAGGAGGCAGAAAGAGAATTTCTTGCTTTTTTTTTTTTTTTCCAATTGTATTTTTGGCAATTCCAGTGATATAAAATAAACCAACCAAAGAACCATTAGTTACTTGTAGCCATTCAGCCATTTGGTGGCATGGAGTGGGGTGGGGGTAAAGTTTTGTATCTAGTTTTTTGGTTTATATATATATATATATATATGTATATATATTTAAATTCATGTTTGGTGATGGTGTTGGGAAGTTTTATGGCTACATAAACTGCAAGTCCTAACTGAGGCAGGTGTGGTGTAGACAAGACTGTTTTTAGATATATAATGATATAATGTATATTTTGCAGTAGGGGAAATAAAATAGAAATAGATTTTTCATGATAAACCATATATCAGAACCTGAAACGAAACTTATTCCGTTGGAACTGAAACTTGAAAGAAAAACAAAAGAGAAAATAGAAAAAGAAAGGAAAAACAAACAAAAAAACATCAAAGATTAAATGAAAAACAAAAGTAAAACCACAACAAAGAAACATAAATGCACACATACATACACATGAATACACAGATGCGTATATATGTACTAAAATTCGAGAATCTCTATATAGTCATTCAATCTGTCAGAAATAGCAGCCAATACTTCATCATACAAAACTTCCACTAACATAAAGGCCACATAGGATACCATAGTACTAGTGACAGCTAAAACGAGGAGATGGTCGTGGCTGGATTGTCTTTGGTCATAAGTATGTTCAATAAGAGTTGATAGTGACAACATAGATATATTCAATCATTCATTTTCATATCCATTTATTTCATGCTTGTATGGGTTATATTATTATTATTTGATAGAATTGGTAGTATTGTGAACAAAATACCTTATGGTATTGAGTTGTTGCTCTTTTACATTCTGAGTTCAAATCTTGCCAAGATCGACTTTGTGTTTCATTTTTATGGGGTCAATTAAAAAACATACAAGTTCTACGGTTGACATAAACTACACTTTCCCCTCCACAAAAATTTGTAGCCTTGAGTTAATCTAAAAGATAAAAACTTTCTCAAATTTTGGCACAAAGTCAACTATTTTAGGGAGAGGGAATCAGTTGATGTAATCAACCTCAGTTCTGGTACTTGTTTTAATGACTTTGAAAGGATGAAAACCAAAATTGTCTTTGACAGAATTTGAACTCAAGACATAAAGAGTCAGAAGAAATGGCACTAAGCACATTGTTTGGCATGCTAACAATTCTGCCTGCCAGCTTGCAGCCTTAAAGAAATTAATAACAATTGTTTCTGATTTAGGTACAAGGCCAGCAATTTTGAGGGAGTGTGATAGTTGAAACCATCGACTCTAGTACTAGACTCATACTTTATTTCATTGACTCCTAGAATGATGAAAGACAAAGTTTACCACAGCAGGATTTGAACTCAAAAGAGCTGAAACACATACTGCAATGCATTATTTCTGATGCTCTAATGTTTCTGTCAATCCATGCTTTTAACTGTTTCTGAGATAGGCACAAGGCCAGCAATTCTAAGGGAAGGGTTAGCTGAAACCATCAACTCTGGTACTTCATTTATACTATATTTTATCAATCCCCAGAGAAATGAAAGACAAAGTTGACCTCAGTGGAATTTGAATCTAGAACATAAAAAACTGTAACAAATGCCACAATGCATTATTTCCAATGTTCTAATGATTCTGCCAAGGTCAATTGGTACAAGGTCAATTGGTACAAGGTCAACAATTTTAGTGGGAGTGGGGATAGTCAATTATATTGACTCCAATGCTCAAATCAATTGATACCTATTTTATGGAACCTGCAAGGATGAAAGGCAAAGTTGATTTTGGCAGAATTTGAACTCAGAACATAAAAAGTTGGAAGAAATGCCACTAAACATGCTAATGATTCCGCCAGTTTACTGCAATAATAATAGTAATGAAAGAAACCAATAGAATAAGTGCCAAACTTAAAAAAAGTAAAAAGAAGTACCGGGGTCAATTTGTTCAGTTAAAACCAATCAAGGTAGTGCCCCAGCATGGCTGCAGTCTAATGACTGAAACAAGTAAAAGATAAAAAGATACACACACATGCACATTCAAAGTAGATGATTCACCTTTGTGCATTCTTTCTGGCCACAATATTTTTGTCAACAGAACAAATGCACAAAAAAACAAGACACTCTGAGTACTGTCAAAGCGAATCATCAGCTTCAAACAAATATGAACAGCATACTTTTTCACCCATTTGTACATCTAAACTGGCATTCTTATGTGTGTGTGTATACATATGAAAGAGTGGACAGATGAAAGAAATTGGCATTCAACATATTACGTAGGAGTTACATATAACAGCAAGACTATCATTAAAAATATAAGTAACTCCTTCCATATATATATATATATATATATGGGGAGGAGTGAGGTGGAAGATAAACAAATGCAGTGAAGGGTGGTGGTGGTAATTGCGCATGTGTTTTTGTCAACTGACAAGGATTTATTTTCTTCTTTCCTCTCTCATATGCAACCATCTTCACGTTATTTATTCTCTAGCATCACACACCTGAACCCTAGCTAAGGAAGGCAAGAAGTAGAGATGAGAGTGAAAGCAAGGGGAGGAGGGAAAAGAAGAAGCAGTAAAGCCCTTAAAGCTATTCTGCCTGAGCTTGACAGTCTTGAAGTAGCAGTATAGCAATAGCTGACAAGGAGAGAGAGAGAGAGAGAGAGAGAGAGAGAGAGAGAGAGAGAGAGAGAGAGAGAGAGAGAGAGAGAGAGAGAGAGAGCCAATGAGAGTAACCAAGACAAGTGACCTTGAATGTCCTTTTACATTTGCAACAAGACTTATTACACAATAGCCTTAATCAACTTGTCTTTTATTCTGATGTATTTAAGAGGGTTTTTCCAGATTAAACGTTACACTTATGACAATAAAAGAAACAAGCAGGAAACATCAACCAATATATTTTCACCAAGAAAGCAGGGAAGAGGAAGGATGGTAAAAATACAATAACCCCTGGATATTATAGAGAGGTGAGGGTAATGCTGGTGGAGAGGAAGATGATGAAGAGAAAATATCAATCAAAAAGTAGATATTAGATGACTTGTTAGGATACTGAGGTGTACAAGTAAAAGGGGTAATGCTACATAACTTGATGTTGTTGATGATGTGGTTGTTTATCTTCAGGGTAGCTTAACTGAGCAAACCTATGAGAAAAAACATTGTGACCATCCTGTCTTTTTAGTTAGGGATATATAGGAGTATTTCACCTAATGTCTCTTCCTCTCATTTTTGTTTACAAGATTATAAGATAAGAGAGACATAGCTGTTATTTCCAGCCGGTTAAGCAACCACAGAGAGGTTGATTTGGTTCATTTCATATCCTAGTGGAGAATCAGCAGAAAAATAATCTTGTAGGGTTTTATTAAAGCTGTTTAGGCTTCATTCTTCAGAGGTCAACAAAATAAGCACTGGGGTCTATGGAATTGCCAACACCCTAGCAGGGTTGGGATGGGGGAAGCCCCAATGTCCCCACAGTCCAATGATAAAAAAATGAGTAAGGATAGTCCATTTAAATGCAATTTTATTTATTTCATAATGAGGAGAGAAAAGAGAATATCCATGGCCCTTTGCAGGGCTTCCAAGACAGGTGGGAGAAAGGAAAATATTATCCTTAGACCAGAGACCTGACCTAAATGCTTCAGTAAAATAAAATGGACTCTGCTGAAAGCACGCAAGAGTCAGACAATGGTGTTAAACTGGCAGTGGTTTAGCCCTATGGCATTCAGATTATTCTGTCAAAGGTAATGCTTATTTATTTGCGATTTCAATGATGTAACTATATTTTTTGACATTGTTAAGTAGGTGTGAGAGGCCAGATCTGGCCAGATTGAACATAAAACAAGTAGAAAATTTTGGACCAAATATGGCTGGTTTAAATGCTAGAGGATTAAGTTCCGCACCCAAATACATAAACAGTTACTCTGAGGGACTTCCATAGCTTTCATCTACCAAATTTAACTTACAAGGTCTAGTTGACAACATTTGCCTCAAAGTGAGACATAATGAAATTATAACCTGAAATTACATAGCTGTGAAGCAAACATCACATCTTAACCACACTGCCAAGCCTATACCGGGCAAAGACATTTATTCCCAAGTTATTCTGTCAGATGAGCTGTAAATTATATTTGATGGGGAGACGCTATTAACTTCAGTAAGCAGTAGTGAAGTAGAACAGTATAATTGACAGATCTTTCATTAGTTTGAAGTTCAGTGTTCAAATCCTACTGAAAGAAAGAAGATTCTACCAGAAAAAGAATTGCTAATAAAAACAGTAGTAGTAGTAGTAGTAGCAGCAGCATCCAAGACACAAAAATCTCATCCTTGTGTGTAAGTGTGGGGGAGAGAGTGTGTGTGTGTGCAGAAAGAAGAGAAAGAATGTTGGGATGAAATATATTGACAATATACAAGAGTGAGAAAGACACTCAAGAGAAAGACAAGGGAATAAGAGAGAATATTTTCAGTGTGTATGATGGATAAAGTATGTGAGAGAGGAGGGGAGAAAGAAAGAAAGAGGGGAGAAAGAAAGAAAGAGGGGAGAAAGGAAAGAGTGCTGGAAAGAAATATATTGATGAGTGGGAATGAAGCAGAATTGAGAGTGGGGTGGTAAAAAAAGAGAGAAATTGATTAAGATAGACAAATAGATAGATGATGCATTTAAGTCAAAGAAGATGGAGGGTGGGAAGAGAGAGAGAGAGAGAGCGTGTGTGTGTGTCAGAAATATATAAAGAATATTGGAGATAAGTTGTGAGCAAAAAAAAAAAAGAAATGTGTGAGAACATGAGAGAGTGAGCAAGAGTGAGTGAGAGAAGAAAAAGAAAAACAAGAAAAGAAATATTACGCCAGTCCACCCCTTTCGGTCAGTACCCAAGTATTTTTAAAGCTATTAAACAGAAAAAAGAAAACAAAAGCATGAACAAAACCTGAAATAATTACAAATTCATTGTAGAACAAACATTATTGATTCTGACCAGTATTATTGATTCACACAAGGTAAGGTGACAGAAAGAAATTTAAGAAGACATCCACCCACCACCACTACCTTCAAGTCTATTCTAACTCTCATCCTAGAATATTTCATCTCAAAATTGCCTCCTGTAAGTGAGTGTCCTACCAATAGGAGATCGCTCTGTCAGTTACTATATCGAGGGTTCCAGTTGATCAGATCAATGGAACAGCCTGCTCATGAAATTGATGTGCATGTGGCTGAGCACTCCACAGACATATGTACTGTTAATGTAGTTCTGAGGGAGATTCAGTGTGACACAGAGTATGACAAGGCTGGCCCTTTGAAATACAGGTACTACTCATTTTTGCCAGCTGAGTGGACTGGAGCAACATGAAATAAAGTATCATACTCAAGGACACAATACACTGCCAGGAATCGAACTCTTGATCTTACAATTGTGAACTAAATACCCTAACCACTCAGCCACACACCCTCACCAATAAAAGATAACAAATGAAGAAATCATTGTATTTTATTTTACATGTTGCTAGAATCAAAGGATTAATGATTCACATCTTGTCACCTGTAGCAGGACACTTCAATGGCCTAGACTCTTAACAGTCAAAGTCTCTGAAACATGGCTTTGTTTGAAACATCAGAACTGACCTTTCCTTACGGAAATATCTTAGATAAAGAATTTGGTAAATTTTTACCATTACACCTGTCTTGTGGGAAGGGTGTAAATGCTAATTGGCAAACTTTCAAAATAGCCACCACTACTTCATGGAGAAATAAAAGAGCAAGAAAGTGGGTGGTTGCTTTCTTCTGTGAAAGAATTTTTTGTCTGAAAACTTAAATTTTTTACATTTTTACTCAATTCTTTGTCTTTTTTCTGGGAAATATTTATTATTACAGGTCTCACAATATGTAGAGCACAAAATTTCCTATGAGGAAATATTTAGCACTTAAACTGGCCATATCCAGCCAAAATAATCTACCTGTTTTATCTTCAAACTGGCCAGATCTAGCCACTTATACTTACCCTACAATATTATTTTAAAAATAAACAATCATATCATTCAAATCTCACCACTAAAAGGTAATGCATGACAAATTCAAATCAATATGAATAAATATGTATCATATTTGACTGAGAAATCTAAATGCTTAAAGAGTTAAAGGGGAACTTGTGTATGTTCCAGTACTCTGCTTATATTGTCAAACAGAGCAGAACAGCATGCAATTACCAAGCCAAGCAAAACTGCACTCAAGCATGAAGCTGAACAAAGCAGTACTCAAGCTTAACCATACTCATGTGACAAACCAACTAAAACCAAGTTCTGTTTGAATTTCTCACATGAGCAGAGCAGTGTTCTATTATCAACGTGAGTTGAACAGGACTAAAAAGCAATGAAGCACTTAGCTGTTAGGCTGCTAACACACATACACCCTAGACTTTATCAAATATAGCTGCAATGCATACCCCAAAAGGGCCATCAGACTGATTGGTGTGCAGTCACTCATCAACACACCCCATCCAACCTCTGGCCTGCAGATATGCTGCCTAATCTCTTTTTTTCCGACAAATACTGTAGTGGCCTCGGCTACTCAGAACTATCTGGTATCTTGTCACCTTCACTCATGTACTTCTAATTTACTCACCTCTACTGCTTTTATCACCCATATTGTGTTCCCTCCATCCCAGGCCCCACATTAACCACCATACTCAATTCTGAATCTCTACAACATCATCCCTTCAGAATTCTCTTTTTTCATTCATGTTTTTCATGCAGCTGTCAATTTTCAACTATTCATGAAGAACCCAAACATCAATCTCACTGGTCTTGCAGGGCCAGGGAAAGTCATGGGAGCAGTTTCTTTCTTCAGATCCAACCAGTTAACAGAAAAACATACACACTCACGCACCCAAAAAATAATGAAAGTTTGTGAATCGTAATTTGAAGTTGAGCATCCCATCAGAACTCAGATTTAAAGCTGAGCATCTTATCAGAACTCAGATTTCAAGTTGATCCTATCCAGACATTAGGGCTAAAGAGCTTGTCTGAATTTAGATTTGTTAATTATATTTGAAGGGAGGCAGGAAATACTTGGCGACTTACAGTAAAATCGTGTTGCTTTTGTGAAAAATGAAAGGCTCAAGTTACAAAGTAGATTCAACACTAGAAGTTACTTAACATGGCAGCAGGATTGTTTAAGATACAAATAATCAATACAGATATTGACAGCATTATTGTAAGCATTTATATGTATATAGCAACTGTTGCTACTCTTAGTAGTCAAGCAAGTAGTATCAAAGGTCTCTAGCGGGAATAGAATAATTATTTATCATCCAATGGTCAAAGACAAGATCAATTGTTTATGGCATAGCACCAACTGAGCCATTAATAGCATCACATATGGTTTTAGTCAAAATGTTCTAGTATTTAGTCAAATTAGCATGAACCATTAGCATCTGGTAAAAGTGTTAATAAAAGCCTAAATTTGGTTGGCAGATACATAAAACATCATTTAGGACAACAATACAATTTGTTTTTTGTTTTTTAAGAGAAAATGTTGGAACGATTTCGGAGATGAAACATCAACCCAGCCTTTTCTTTTTTTTATAGAGGAATATATAGAAGTGGTTACTGTTATTTTATGCCCAAGCAATTAATGAAATTTAGGAATAATCCCAGAACATTTGGCACTTATTTTTAACAGTTAAAGGAATAAAAGTGCACATAGTTAAATGTATCCCATGGAAGTACAATGAAATATCTGTAGTTTTATTTGAACTCACAAGTTAATAAGATTGTGTTGAACCAGCCAGTAAATCCTATACATGGTTGGATTAATCTTAAACCATAAAAATAAATAAAAAACATGGAGGAGTTCATTTTGGATAATATATTTCTGGAGATACAAAAGATATGATGGTCAAGACTGGAGTGTCTGATCATAAATCCAATAAAAATAATAATTTCTAACTTAGCACATGGTCAGAAATTTAAAGGGAAGGGAATAACATTAAAAAAAATTCTGTCAAACCTACTACATGACTTGTACTTTATTTTATCAAACCAGGAAGGATGAAAGGCAAATGTGGCGTCTGTGAGATTTGAACTTAGAATGTAAAGAGCAGAAACAAATAACACAAGGTAATTTGACAATATAGATTCTGCTCAATCCACTGTCCTTGCCCAATGAAATTAATATATTTTCTAATTTTGGCACAAGGCCATCAATTTTAGGTTGTGGGCGGGTCAATTACATCAACCCCAGAATTAAACTGGTACTTAGTTCATCCACCCTGAAAGGATGATGGCAAAATCAACTTCAGTAGAATTTGAACTCAGAATGTAAACAGCTGGAGGAAATACTACTAAGCATTGTTTGGTGTAGTACAGAATCTGCCAGCTTGCTGCTATCCAATGAAGATAATATTGGTTTCAAAGGTTGACACAAGGCCAGCAATTTTGGGGGAGGGAATAAGTTGATTACATTGACCCCAGTATTCAATTGGTACCTACTTCATTGACCCCGAAAGGATGAAAGGCAAAGTCAACCCCAGCAGAATCTGAACCCAGAACATAAAGATGGATGAAATGCTGCTAAGCATTTTGCCTGGCATGCTAATGATTCTGCCAGCTCGCCATCTTAAATAAAAGTAATGTTATCCATTGACTAATACTGTTTTTATTGCACTGCTAGTTTCTTTCTTTCTTTTTTTTATGTTTTTGTAGTGCTTCCTTTTTTAATTATGTAAATACAAACTTAACTATTGTTTTCATGTAGATGGCTGACATCTCTGAGTTACCTAATCCCTAAACAATCTAATTTTCCTACATCAACCAATGAATAATACTATACATTTACTAAGTAACTCTTCCATCACTATTTTGATAAGTACAGCGAAGGTTGTACTTTTGCGGAGGAGGCTATAATAAGACAGAAGCATGTCTGAAGTCTTATATAATTTCTGAAAACATGAAAATGATATTACTCACAAAGTTTTTTTTTTCTTTTCATTGCATATTTGTAGTTAGTTATTTAATACCTAATATATTAAATAAGTTGACACTAATGTAACTATTAATACTTCATTAATTATTCCTTTGTTATTAATATTTTATTCATACTTTATTCCAGTGAGCTATTATTCTATGTCCAATATATTAAATATGTCAACATTAATTTCACTATTAATATTTTATTCACTTTGTCATTCCAATTCAAATGTATTTGTTATTGTGAAAGTAGTAAAACAAAATTTCTTCTAAGACTGAAGGTCATTTTTATAAATAACTCCATTTTTATCAGTCAATCACAAATTGATGGCATCAAGTTGAAAAAAATAAAACTTCATGACAAAAAGTTTAAAAATATAAACAAAAAAATTATTTATCAAATTATTTTAGCGTGGGTCAGATCAGTTTACTTGCAATCTGTTGCCTGCAAAACTTTCACATGTTTCATGTTACTCTTAAAAAAAAAAAGAACACAGTGGAAATTGCGACCATAAAGACATTATAAACATGTTAAGTGTTTTACGTATTGACATAAAACCATATATTATATTTGTCTAGCCAATGAAAGAGGTCAACAGGCAGTTGCTCAACCTGTTAAATATAGCAGCCAAAAATCTCCCTCAAATTTCACTGTATTGTCTTATAAAAAAAAAAAAAGGAAGAACACATTGGGTAATGTAGCTGTAGATCCATGATGCCTGAATAAAAAACAGGAGAACTGTAGCTAGAGTGTTGTTCATGTGTGATTGTTCTAAGCTGATTTGGGGCTAAACAATATGTAAAGGTAAATTGCATTTAATTAAATCAATCCCAGTTTATGCCATGTATAATTTATCAATTCTGGAGCAACAAGAGTTGCCTTATTGAGATCTGAACTATGCACTGAGGTAAAGCTAAATATTTGAAAACCTTTTGGCAAGCTCTCTACTGTTTCTGCCATTTCACTTGATTAAAAAAAAATGTAGACTACAAATTTGACTGTGGCCCATGCAGGTGCACTGTGAACAAGAACTTTTGTCAATTATATGAAATAAAGCTTTTAGTCTATAACCATTTTAACATCTTCTTTTCTATGGGAGTATGGATCAGATAGAGTTTACTGAGTTAGATCTTCAATGGTTAAATGATCTTCCTGATGCCAACTCTTGCCAGTTTGCAAGCAAGGCAATACTTTCCCGTGGATAGATATGTTTTTGCAGAATACTGGAAATTAACAACACTCATTTACAACTATCACAAGATGTCAGGACAAGGACACACACACATTATACACTGGGCTTCTTCCACTCTCTATCAACCAAATTTATTCACAAGGCTTTGGCTGGCCTGCATTTCTAGTAGACGACACTTGCCCAAGATGCCATGCAGTAGGACTGAAGCTGAAATCCATGTGATAGGGAAGCAAATCTCTTAACAGCACAGCCATACCTGTGCCGACAAGTATTTAATATTTCTTTTTATTTCTGCCCTTGTACCAAAATTTGAAACCAATATTTCTATTTATTAAATGGCTTCCTCTTTAGAACTGGAAAATATTTCAGATGTGATGAGGCACAGGTGTGGCTGTGTAGTAAGCAGTTTGCTTCCCAACCACATGACCTGAGGTTCAGTCCCACTGCGTGGTACCTTGGGCAAGTGTCTTCTACTATGACTTCAGAATGACCAAAGCCTTGTAAGTAGGTTTAGTGGACTGAAACTATACGAAGCCAGTCATATATATATATATATATATATATACATACACACACATGTATGCGTGAGTGCAATTGTGTATGTGTGTTTTACTGTCTTCCAGCCTTGTCTTCATGTGAAAGTTGCAAATGAATGTCACTGTCATGCAAGCAGTGTCCTTCATTTTCAATCTTCCAAGGGACATGTCTGAGCATGGGGAATCTTGCTTGGAAACAGGTGAGGGTTGGTGACAGGTAGGGCATCTGACTAGAAAATCTCCCTCAACTTTAAATGATGAAGATGGTTATCAGTTGCTAGGCCGTCCACAAAGTTGAAGTGTTACTCACACAAGGTTACGACTTACATATCTGGAACAGTGTTCCCGTTACACACAGCCAGAAACACTCCAACCACTAATTCATATATATGCTGTTTCTTCTCAACCATTCTCCTACTACTACTATAACAACCTCCATTCAGAACTAGAACAGTAAACCAGGTAAGGGTTTAGTCTGCTAGTTCTAGTAAGACTGGGAATATTATCCAAGGGAGAACTTTATTAATCCCCACTTCTTTTAACACTGTAAAACCAGACTCACATACTGGCAATTACAATCTCCTCAAAGGCTTTTGAGATATCTTCAATGATTCTTCGTTGGAAATTGTTGCAGTATATTGTTGTTACTGTTATTGTTTAGACCTAGATTGAACCTGATGGAGCAGATCTCAGTCAAAGTTGGTTTTCAATGTATCCTTCTTTTTAAAGATTGTAGGGTGTGATTAGAGGAAGATCTGACCACTATTTCTGGAAGGTTGAGCCAAATATAGAGGTTATCCCATTGGCTTAGCTGCAGTATGCATTTTTAATAGAAGAGAATGCCATATTTTACCATTTAGCAACCATGATGGTCTAAATTTCTTAACCCTTTTCCTTTTGTATTTCTCTACCAGTTCACTTTCCTGATTTTCCCTCTAAATCTAACAAGAAAAGTATTAGTCTTGAAAAGAACAATTTATTATATAACATTAACAGCCTTATATTATTAATTTAATATTAGCATACTTAAAATAAACATTAGCAAAAATATATCTAGGAAAACTTATAAATAATGACAAAAGAATTTTTCCTAAAACAATTTCCTCATTGAAATCTTCAAATTTTACTTTCAGAAGCTTGAAATTTCCCCTCAGCTTAAGAATTGCAGATGATGTGGTTCTAGTATATATTTGAACAGTGGGGCATTGTATTTTCATATTGAGCAGCTAAGCTGTGGCTACCTGTTGGCTTGATTGCAACAAATGCTTTAGTAGTGGGGCACCATATTTTAATATTGATTTCTAACATACACACAAGACTTCAAATTTGGGCATAACCAACTGCATAGACACCAATACCTGGCTTACTAATTCTTTATCAAACCAAGAAAGATGGAAAGCAAAGTTACCTTCAACAAGACCAGAACTCAGATCATAAAAAGCCTTTGACTACTCAACTGGGATAAAGTTTAAAAAATTGTGTGAATCCATAATCTGCTAAATTAGTAATATCTTAACTTCATAATCACTACACTAAAAGTCAATAGATTTGTAAACAGTTATAAAGAAAGGGATAGTGTCCATAAAGCTGATATACTTAATCCCTAGATTATGTAGTGTTAAACAGTTGCAAGTCAAATTTCTTTTCTGGAGAGAATGTCAAGCAACTCTCTCTCTCCTTATACAAGTTCAAGTACCTCTTCTCCATTGAGATACATTGAATAAACTCTACTTAAAATGCCATAAGCCTGATACAAATATGTGACCCATAAATTAATAGTGTAATATTTTACCCTCTAGGTTATTACATACTTCCACATAAAATGAAGTGCCTTGATGAAGGGACTTCATTTCATGCTCCCCACCACCTACCTTGGTTAATTCAGCTGAAAATGAGTACTAGCCTAGTGCTGGTGCATCCCTCTCTCCCTCCAGCAGTTACATCCTTGATGTCTTGCCCAGTTCAGAGTAGGAAGATCAAGAGGGTATCTATATCTGCTCATTACTACATAGACACTTAAAACACTTAGTGAAAACAGGGTACCATATGCTTACAGACATATGGCGCAGTGGTTAAGAGCGCGGGCTACTAACTCCAAGATTCCGAGTTCGATTCCAGACAGTGACCTGAATAATAATAATAACAACATTGAAATATACCATAGGAATGAGAACCCAGGTTCTAAATTTCCCCAAGACACCTGATGAAGGCTGGAGGATATATCAGCTGAAACACTGTGTTAATAACAAACAAGATGAGGACAAATATCTGTCAAATGTAAATAATGTAGGGTACCTACTATGTTTTGTTTGGTATACCTCCACTTATCTTGGATTCAGTAAGGCCCAATAGCATGGTGTCTAGCCTAACCACTTATCCCCATGTTGATCCTGGTCTTACTTTACCATAAGCATTATACGGCACTTTCTCAATCAGCATGCATCAAACATTTTCATCCCATGTCCACACCAGAAGTATCTCAAGCAAACAAGTTAGTCTTTATATGGTCACTCTCATCTGCTAGAAACAGCAATCAAATCTCCTACAAAAGAAGGACACATTAAACAACAGTCCAGGGCGCACTATATTTGGGAAAAAGATGGTCACATCTGGAACACCTTTGACTGTAGGTCTGATTCATCAAGGCTAAACTCAAACAACAACAATCATCACCAGTATAATTTTCTGTAAACATTAGTTGATACTTCTTAATGCCCAGCTACTCTTTCATTGTACCTGCAAATTTGTTTGTTTGTTCCAAGCAAGCTTTCCAATGCTTGCAAGGATTGAATGAACATGTTATTTGAAGTATTGATTTACAGAAGGATGCCCTTCTTCTTTGCTAACCTTTACCAATTTTTAAAGTAATGGACCACTTATTCCATAAAGCTTTGAAGGTACCAAGTACCTAGATGATTTGTAGACTTTCACACAAGCAATTGCCGATATAACCAAACACACACACACACACACAATGGTCTTCTTTCAGTTTCCATCAACCAAATCCACTCAAAAGACTTTGGCCTTCTGCAGTAAAAGACACTTGCTCCATGTGCTGGGTGCACAGAAAGACTGAACCTGAAATCATGTGGTTGGGAAACAAACTTCTCAACCACATGGCCATAAACTAGAACACATGTATTTTATATGCATTAATGAGAGAGAGAGAATGTGTGTATGTGTATTTGTGGAAGTTATGTAAAAGTTAAAGACAGGAAAAGATACATGCTCCCTCCTCTTATTACCTCCCCTCTCCACCAAAAACGTCCATGTATTCAGATATCTTGGAGACAGGTGAGTTAGTTTTAAAATGTCATATGTAAAATATATATATATATATATATATAAAGCCTTCAAACAGTGTCTTGCTATACAGTAAGATTTATTTTATTTATTATTTTTTTAAAGGTGACATTGATGTTGTATCATGGCAAAAATGGGACCATAAATTGCTTCCACTTACACTGAATGACCAAGATGGAAATGGTTTGTGACAGCTGTGGGAGGTCAGAATAATTATAGCTGCTCCATTATTATATTTATTTTACATTTCATTTTGCCTTTATAACTTGCCATTCCTTACTTATTCAACCTTTTCTTATTTACTCTCTGACAAATTATTCTAAAGCAAATGATTTAATACCAGTCTGTACAGTTTCTAAGACAGAATAAAGAGGTTATATTACTTTCAGGAAAAAGTTATTTTAAACATGTAGTACTAGCAAGACTGTATACTTGTTGATGTTTTTCTTTTATCAAAGTTTTATTTATTTTGAGTCCGTTGCAGTTTGAAACAGTAAGTTTCTTAAAGCCATCATCAATGGCTTTAGATCTTCATTTCCTTCACGACTGGACAAAGTGATGTTGTTGTCTGTTGCTGACTAACATAGGGATTATTACCACTGGAATTTGAGATTTTGACCATTAAATATTTTCATTATCATTAAGGCACTTAGTTTTATTCTTTCTTTTACTTGATTCAGTCATTTGACTGTGGCCTTGCTCACGAGATTCTTTCAGTTTCTGTCTTACCAAATCCACTCACAAGGCTTTGGTTAGCCTGAAGCTATAATAGAAGACATTTGTCCAAGGTGCCATGCAGTGGGACTGAACCCAGAACCATGTGGTTGGGAAGCAAGCTTCTTATCATCATTATTTTTCGAGTGTCTATTTTCCCATGGGTCAGACAAGATTTACAGAGGTAGATTTTCTGTGGCCAGATGTTCATCCTGTCACCAACCCTCACCTGTTTTCCAAGCAATATAACATTTTCCCTAGTCCAGACATGTTTTCATGGAAGACTGCAAAAAATGTTACGTGTATAATTTATGGATGATGAAAAGACGGAGACACACAAATACACACACATACATATATATATATATATATATATATATATATATATATGATGGGTTTCTTTTACAGTTTCCATCTAATTCATTCACAAGGCTTTGGTCAACCCAGGGACAGAGTAGAAAAAGTAGAAAACACTTGCCCTACCTGCCCTGCAGTGGGACTGTACCCCAAGTCACATGGCTGTGAAGCACAAATATTCTAAATTATCTAATTAAAAAAAGGGCTCAATTAATATACTGTATATGTATCAGTGATAAACATACTACATCAATAAGAAACATCATGAGTGGTTGATGGTAAAATATTTCCAATTAAAAACCATTGTAAAAGAAATAAAGGAAACCAAATATGCATTTATTCAACACCAGATATATTTCATATTGATCAGTTGACAGTAGTTATTGGCTATGTTGGAATATGAGATGATTGAATGCTTTTCCACTTTCTCTCTTTCCCATCGCAAGATAGATTGGAGAAGCTTTTGCTAACATCATCTTGAAATTCTTTGTACAAATTGGAATTGATGTAGCTAATCTATGAGGACAGTCTTATGACAACAAATCAAACATGTCAGGATGCTATAAATTGCTTCGAGCAGATATTATGAATATCAATCATCTTGCACATTATTGTGACAAGAAACAGTTGCCAAGAATCAATCATTTTATTCAGCTAAAACATTTAATTTCAAAGAAACATAAATGTAAGTGTCCATATCTATTGTAAATGGTTGGCTATCAGCCTTCAGCTAAAATATACCATAATGTATCTGGATTGAAAATAGCAATTTGGAGCATTTATTGGTGGTTTAAAGCTTTAGTCTTTCCAGTGATTTCTGGATCCTTGTTGAGTGAAGAGGAAGTTTGAATTGTGAAATCATAATTGCTTCTTCCATAAATGGATTAACACAGAACTGCTCCAACTCACATACTTGTTGAGCCTGACTTTTCAGCATGTCAATTAAGCAAATATCAATGAAACATTCGTCAATAGATCTGGAACTGGTTTGTGCTGAATTCTTCTGCAAGTCAACTTCACAGCAATCACCAACAACTGGAACCAGAGTTTGAACGAATTCACGTGAAACTCATTTTTTCCCAGAAGGGTCTATATATTCAGTGGAGACAGTGTCCATTTGACTATTTGATGTAAGTATAATGATGTGTAATGTTATTAACAAAACTGACTTCTCTTTAAGTTTAAATTGCCCAAGCAAAACTTCTAAAGGTTTAGACAATCAAAAGTGCTTTCATGAAGTGTCTAGTTAGCTAAGTCCAAAGAGATTAAAACATCTCCTAAAACATCATCTCATTGTTTGCTTCATAGCTTTCTTGTTCTTCATAGAGTTCTATTAGGAGATTCTACTTGGCTGTTTCCAGTATTGTGGTATGGAGTTGTTTTGGTTTGAATATTATTAGTGTTCTGCAAAAACATACAAACACATTGCAATATAAATTGGGATTTTTGGTTTGAATAGATTGAAGCTGGAACATCAAATATGAAGATTATTTTTTGAAGGCATTAAATTACAGTAGGATGTTCCATATCCAAAGTTCCAAACACAAACCTTAAATATTCATCTATAACTACAAACAAGTCATGTTAAGAGTTAGATGATGGTAAAGGACCTTTGAAGTGAACACTGAAGTGCTCAACTGATTATTGTAGACTCAATGTTTGGTATGAGGAAGATAGTAAGATTGTGGTTTCAATTCCAAGCACATAATGTACTCATCACAAGTTCTTTTTTAACATTTTCCAAAAAACAGTATGTCCTTAGATCTGACGCAATGCCAATTCAGTTAAATCTGCAAATCCATGAGATGTTACAGAGGAGCATCTGTAAGCCAATCAACATCTGTATTATCTTTACCATGTAGGTCTTATAATTGTAGAACAATAATCTGAAGTGTCAATGAAAAAACTTTATCTTTTTTTTTTGTTTTATCTTTACTGTCATGGCTAAATATATTGATCAGTGTGTAACATGAATTATCCTCCAAGTAAAATAGTTTGCCATTTCCAGACACTTTCTGTGATCACCATAGCCTCTTTTCATTTGATGATGGATTCAGATCTTGAGATAAGAGTGACAGGTTTATTATATTGTGAAAAGACACACGTAACTGTTACTTTAGAAATATCAGTTTCAGCATATAATGGAACTCTAGGTAAGAGAGAGAAAGGCATTAACTAATGAAAGTTTAAGCAGATGAATAAACACCTAGGGGTAATTTTTTTGCAATGGAAAAGTATGAATTAATAGGGGCTGAATTAGTTCTGAGGCAGGGGACACACATTTACAATAATAACTATGTAAACTTAGAAGCTGCTTTCATTGTTTAGTATTGTGAGGTGCTATGAAATCAACAATGGGTTTTAACTTTCTGGATCAAACCAGGAAGAGCTGCTTTCCATTTTCTATCCTTGGTAACAAGGTTAGATGCCTGTCATTGTTCAAGGATAGATGCCTGCCATTGTTCAATTGAATGTTAAGCCTTTTAGCATCTGAAATAAATTTCTTAGGAAACATTTTTCACATTTAAATTTCTTATCATACTCTTCAATAGTTTTGCCAACAACAATAACATATCTTTGATATTGCTACTGCTACTTATATCATCCATCACTCTTTGAGAACTGTTTACAGCAACAGACACACTGAATGGTAACCTTATTTACAAGAATGTCTTCATCATCTCGAAATGCAGTGTATTTCTTATCCTTGTGGTGGAGTGGAATCTGATGGTATGCTGCTTCCATATTTCAGTTTCCTGTTGAATTTATTCTATGAAATAAAATGCTTGAGAGCTTCAACGTTAAGAAGTAGATAGACATATAAAAAGCAATAGCAATTTATCATTCATTTATACAAGCTGTTGTTTGCTAAGGTTTCTTATTTCTACTGCTTGTGCTTGTCATGGAAACTGAGGGCTGAATAATGCTATCAATAAAATATCATTTCATCAAAAAGTGGTGATATTTAGAAGCAGTTGGTTTCAAATCACATTATAAGTGTGAAAGAAATATGAGGAGAGGTCACCTCCAACACAGAAACAAATTGGGTAACACTAAGGGATTTTGTTGTTGTTTTTTCATTTTAAATGAAGTTCCAAGTTTAAATGTAACAGTGGTATATCATTTAAATCATGTCCTAGAATTGTAAAGGAACATTAGTTCTGAAAAGCCCAAAGCTGCACTTTTTCATAAGTTTAAAAAAAAGAAATGTTTAAAATACAGAAAGCTGAAGAAACAGTCTAATTACGTTGAGTTGCATGGCCAATTTGGAGGAAGTGTTTAGCTATGTGGAGTGAGAGATTCTTGTTAACACCCTCATCTATGAAACTGTTGGCACTACAGAAATTGAAAATTGTTAATCATAGACATTGATAGTAGCTTTTTCAAGTGCATTTCCTTTATACAGGTTTGTTGTTGTTCTTTTTCTGAAACCTCTTTTACATTTGTGATAAATTCTTTACTGGACAAATGCACCAGTCTAAGTCATGGTTAAGGGCCAGTGCAAAAGTGGCATCTTCATCTATAGGTTTTCTGAGCAGCTTCTTAGAATGGGAACCTGGGTGACTGCCAGTTGTGAATTTATTGAAGAATTTTCTGCGAGTTTTTATGGAATATAATCAAAATCCTGGAAATTAATTAGATCTCTAACCCTTTCCTCTTGATATTGAACAGCAGTTACAATGTGAAACTTACAGTGTCTGACAAGGTTGTATAGAATTCAATATCACCATCTGGTTGATGTCTTTACAGGTGCTATTGGAATTTGAAAAAACATTGTATTCTGCTGTTTAATGAAGATGAAATATTTCAAGTATTGTAGTTGATGTAATCAGCAATATGGCTGAAGACTGAAGATGTGATGCAATTAGTAAATAAAGTGAGTCTTCAACATTCAATTGAGTGTAGTTTCCAGCAAAAAAAATTTAGGAAAATAATTTTAAAGTATATCCACTCTATACTTGTATCTGATGAAGTGCCATTAAATCAATGTGACCCCTGTGACTATTTCTACTGTTATTGTTGCATGTTTAAGCTTTAACCAAATAAATTGTGGCACAAAACAGTTGCTAAGAATCTATTGTTTTATTTGGCTAAAGTGTTACAACTTCAGTATATGAAGTACGGATGTAAACTTCTGTATTTATTGCAAATGGCTGGCTGTTAATGTTCATTGTAACCATATGGTCATGCATCTGGACTGAGAGTAACAGTTGAAAGCTCAGTCCCATAATTTGATTGGTGCATTTGCTGCAGAAAGCTGCAATAGAGCAATTTCATTCTTTGATTCTATACAAAACTTTTACAATTTCTTTTATGATCCACCTCATTGTTTGTCAGTAATACTTCAGTGCCTGAAACTTCAAATTAGAAGTCAAAAGTTTAAGGTGAAAGCATATCTAACCAACTTAGATAAGTCATGCTCAGTTCTTTGTTATTGCAATGAAGGATATAAGGTTGTTTTATTGATTGTTTTTTTTTTCTAGTTGAATTTCCAGATATGGAAAAGATGTTTCAACAGCAGTAACCAAGTTTCAAAAGATTTATTTAGGTGATATTGAGTATGAATTTGTACCAAGAATACTTCATTTCAAGAAACTTTATTAAATTCACGCCCAAGTATGAAACACTACAAGTTTCTAGTATACTATATGCTCCTGTAGATAACAATGAATTAACTTCTTCATTCCCTAATGTTTAAACTGCATTATGTATTCACTTGTGTTTAATGATAAATAATGTGATTAGAGACAAGAGTTTGTTTGAGAGGAAATATCTAAAGAATGAACACAGACCAAACAATGGTACTAATATGACTCAACAGACTTGCTCTCATGGCAATTGAAAACAATGTTCTTAAGAACTTACAATTTACTGATGTTTTGGAGAAATTTGTTTCCAAGAAATTAAGAAAAGCAAATGTTTGAATTTTAATAGTCGTTAGCTTTGTAAAAACATATTTAATTTCTTTTACTCCATATTTTTTTTACTAGGAGGCCACATAGTACCTGTGACCCAGAAGCTCACGAAAGCTTAATTTACTTTTGTATATATGTGCATACATATAAATATGTAAGCCTAAGCATGCAAACATATACATATGCATGCATGCACTTGTGCAAAAACATGCATCCATATACATGCGTGCATATAGAAGCATACACACACGGGTATACATTTACAAACATACATATACCTATACATATATATAGACACATACGTAAATATACCTACATATGTATGCATATACACACATACATATAGCAGTACATGTATAAATATACATACAAAATGATACATGTATGCATAAAGGCATACATATACCTGTATATTATACATATACCAATATAAGTTTCTGGGTGTGCATGTATACATATATATACATGTTTATGCATATACATATATATATCCATTCATTCTTTTTTCTGGCTTCAGTCATTACACTGTAGCCATGCAGGAGCATTTTCTTCTAGATTATAATAATTTACATGGACCCCAGTATCTCATGAAAAACTTGAAAAGCAAAGTGGATCACAAAGTATTTTCTCTGACACTATGCTGATTCTACACACAAACACATGTATACCTATGCATGTATGTACAAACATCTATACATATATATATGTCCCTCTGTCACACTCTAACCTCCCATCATCTAGCACAAAGCTACCTCTTCCAATACCCACCTCTCAAAGGATCTTTGTCTTACGAGTTACTTGATAACCTCACCAGTGCTGGTGCCACGTAAAAAGCATCCAGTCCACACTGTAAAGTGGTTGGTGTTTGGAAGGGCATATCCAGCTGTAAAAATTGTGCCAAGGCAGACCTCACCAGTGCTGGTGCCACATATGAAGCACTCAGTCCACTCTGTAAAGTGGTTGACATTAGGAAGGGCGTCTAGTGTAAAAATCATGCCAGAACAGACAGGGAAGAGTGGTGCAATCTTCTGGCTTGTGAACTCCTGTTAAACTTCCAACCCATGCCAGCATGGAAAGTGGACGTATGATGATGGTTATGATATATCTATCTATCTATCTATCTATCTGTCTGTCTATCTATATCTATATATATTTATATAATCATACATACATGTACACATACATTTGTATTTATGTGCATGTGTGTGTGTGTGTGTGTGTGTGTGCGTGTGTTGTGATTGTATGTCAGGTTACTCATAAGTGCTGCTGGTAACATGAAGTCCAGTACATGTTGTATGATCAGGTTGTCAATGATTAAACCAACTCCACCATCAGTCTTGCCTGGTGAGGAAGGTTGTTATAAAAACTCAGGATAAAAACAATACCTGCCAAAAGGATGAACTCAATATAGGGTCAATGACTATATAGCAACAGCACAAAGACATAAATTTTGAGTAAATGTCCACAATGATGCAAGACAATTGGGTGTGAGAGAACTCTTAACTTTTGTAAAAGCATATCTCCAGGAGAAGGCAGTATATTAGTAGTATAAATGGGGTGGTCTGGGCTCAGTAACCTTGGAAGGTAGTCAGACTTGGACAGGAACTCCAAGTGTAAACCATCACTGCTTGTGAGTACTGTATATTAGATTGGAAGAAAACTTGGGACTCACCCATCCCAAAAAGAGTTTGAAGATGCAATGAATGGAAGAAGATTTTGGTGGTTATGACAAAGGACCCCAACCCACAGTCGTGGTTATAACAACATGCACTGTTGTATGTATGCATGTGTAAACACACACATGTATATTTCTGAACCACATGACTGAGTTCAATTCCACTGAGCAGCACTTTTGGTAAGTGTCTATTATTATAAAGACATGAGCTGATCAATGCCTTGTGAAGGAATGATGGAACTTGGTAGATGGAAATTGAAAGCCTGTTATGTATACATAGGTGCTCATTGCTGATATATACAGATATGTGTGTATGTGTGTGTGCATGCACTGGTGTGTTTGCTGACATTTGCACTTCTCTGAAAAATCACTCCGATATGGATGGTAACGTTATTTCCCCTCTACATCTTTAAAGACATGGAACAAGGAAGCCCTTGAAAAAAACAAGTAAAGGTTAACAACAGGGGGTGGGGAGGAAGAGCATCAGGCTACAAAACAATACCCAAGCAATATGTTTGTCTTATCGATGCTGGCATGGAAAAAAGGATGTATAAATGAATAAAAATGTGTTTGTGTGTATATGTGTATATATATATATATATATATATATATATACACACACACATACATATAAATGTATGTGTATGGTTCAACAGGACTGGACAGGTCTAAGAACAGTGACATGCTCAAATATCTGCTTTAGCATGGCTTCTATTAATGGATGCCCTTCCTAATGTCAACTGCTTTACATGTTGGGTGAATGATTTTTACCATAATTTTGAGTTAACTCAGCCCTTATGAGTAAAACTAGGTACACATGTACACACATACATGCACACGTAAATAAAAAGATCTATTGGGTGTTTTGATGGGAATTCAGTAGTTTAATCAACTGAACTATGTCATTAAATTAGCATGTAGATGGCTGAGTATTCCACATATACTTGTACCTTAATTCAGGTAGAATTAATGTGATACAGTGTGTGATGGGACTGGACTTTTCAATTACAGGTACAATCTATCCAACAAGTTGCTGCAAAGTTTCCCTCTACCCAGTTTTACTCTCCAATGTTGGATCGACCCAAGACTTTGGTAAAAGAGACTTGCCCAACATACCATGCAGTAGGATGGAACCAGGGACCTCATGATTGCAAAGCAAACTTCTTAACTATTCAGCCATGCTCACGCATATATGTATGTGCTTGTATACATATATACATGTAAACAATATATACTACACTATATAACTCTATCCCTTTTTCTTTTTGCTTAATGAAATCTTTCAAACATTAGATGGCAGGAAGCAATTTACTGAAAGGATGTAGTGTAGGAAGAAGAGATTGGTCCCGAAGACTGATTGGAACAGAAGAAATAATAATAATAATAATGATAATAATAATAATAATAATAATTTTGATGATAATAAACATAATAATAATATACACAACATTGAAAAAGAAGTCATACCTGGTAAAACCATATCATGACTGGCTAAAAAGAAATTGAAAAAGAAATAATACTCAAAAGATAGTAACACAGAAAGATTGAAAGAGAGAGAGAGAGAGAGAGATTGAGTGATTATCAATTGACAAAGTATACCACGGTAAATATCTAAACATGTCTTTCAAAGAAGAGACACACAAGTCATGAAGCGAACATCTACATGGCCGCTTAACTTGTGAGAAATAGCACTCAAATCTCCTTCAAACCACAATATACGATCTTAAAAACATCAGATAAACAAAGTTCCAGATAAACATATTGCAGGTGTGTGTTTGTATGTGGAGATAGGCTGGAATGTTTTTCATATTAGGTCTGCTGGATCAGGGTTGAACTGAGGCTAAACAATAATGTCGACGAGGGAGTTTCTATATAACATGACCTGCTAGAAATAGCAGCCAAATTTTATTCAAATAACATCCTACCCAACTTGAAGTATACATTAATGCAAGTAGACTTAGATATAAAAAAAGAAGAGATGGTCTTGGTTGGAATTCCTTTAATCATAAGTTTGCTCAATCAGAAAGAAAGCAGTGACAAAGTAATTATTCATCACATGGCAAATTTTTGTAACTTGTCATAGAGACACATTAAAATTTTAGTGATGGGTCAGAATGTGGTGTGGTCAGTTGTGACATTCTGTCACTGAAAAATAAGACATCTGTTTTTCACCCCTAAGGTATATAACTACAGTTATAAGAAGTTGAAGGAAAGCCTGGCTGAGAACTAATAATTAATTGTTACTGCCACCAATGCAGCACAAGAGAATCCGAAGACTTGCTCTTTGGTCATGTAATTGTTTACAGTAAAAATAAGTCAAACTTAGTACAATTTAAACTCAGAAAGTAAAAGACCAAAACAAAGCACTGCAAAACATTTTGTCTAATGCTTTTATGATTTTACCAACATACCACTCTCAATAATAATTGTTTCTAGCATAGATTACAAGGCCTGAAATTTGTTCATCAATTATATCAACCCTAGTACTTGTACTTTATGTTATCAACTTTGAAATGGTGAAGGACAAAACTGACCTCATACCACATACTCTCTCAAATTCATTAATCTATTTACTGAATAAAATGCATACTCTGCATTCCATGACAATGCACAATCTTCCAAGTAAACTAGTCACATGCTATTTCCTATATACACAACACATGCTATCTTACCACAAGTTGCTTGTCAAGAAAAAGGTCATGAGGACTATTTAATAATAATAATTACACAAAGCTTTTAAAATGAACATAAAAAATCCCATGTCAGCTTCATCTTGTATCTGTTCTTCAGTCTAGAAAGTCCCAAAAAAGATTATGGACACTGACTCTCCTCATCATATTAGCAGCATTAAAATAAAAAGAAAACTTTATTAACTCAAATTAAGGATTCATAAAGGAGAGACTATCATTTTGGCCAAGGTCCATCACAGTAAAGAGCCTCATCTGAAACATTAGGATCTATTTCAACACAATATTCTATAATAGCTTTTACCTTAATGACTACATGACTGAAACATATATGATCACATAACCTGCTAGAAACAATAACCAAGTTTCCCTCTAATCTCAGCCCACCAATTAACAAAATGAAAGACATACATTAGATAATGTCATTCAAGATACAGCCAAAAATGGAAGGAGAATGGGCAGTCATAGCTGACATGCTTTCGATTGTTGATCTGCTTGATGTGGGTTGACCTGGTGCTAAACTACAAAACCACACAACTTTTGTTTTAATTTCCAATTATATTCATGTTGATGCAGGCCCTTATTACCAATTCTAACAACACACTGGGGCATTTTCTTCTGGGAAGCAAAACAATAGAAATACTTGTTAGTATAGGGGCCAATGCCATGACTTGTATATGAAGAGGGTTCATAAACACTGGAGTTTGTTGATGGAAAAGAAATCTGAAGAAGCGTTGTGGTCAAATGGATAAAGTACTGGGATACCACCTCATGAGCTGTGAGTTCAAATCTATAGCAAACATTATGGTATGTTTCCAGGTAGGACACTTCAATACTGTATGCCTCAATTCTAACAGAAACAGGTAGGTACTTGCTTGCATGGTGATGTGATGGCAGTTTCTTCATGCCTGAAGATCATGAAGAAGAGCAATATGCCCTCAAGTGGCTATGTAAAGCAATCCCTTTTCCTCCTGCCTGCACCCAGTATTTTCAAAGTGAGAGTTATAGTCTGCACAATCCAAACTCATTCTTTAAAATTAGAGGTCTGACCACAGTGGGCTAAGATGACTACAGTGACCCGCATGCTGTAAGTTTTACATTGGGGTGACCTGCTTGGTGAACTGCCTTACAGGGCTGGAAAGCTTCACCTATGCTAGAAGGGAGTCAAAGAGGGCACTTGACTGCCTGGGGGACTCCACTCCTTGAATTGCTATTAAGGTTGACCTCCCTCGCCTTTTTCTTTCCCAAGGTACTCACAAGGTAGTGAAGGTTTGTGTTTGGAGTTTCTTCTATGCTATAACATGCAAATTAACCTGCAGCTGGGACCTTGAAAGGTGCCACTGCTCTGGGTCAGAGTAGACCTGGGAACAGCTAAGAGGAGATTACACACTCCTCAAAACTCTGGAACTCCCAAACCAGGGCCCCACAATTGGATGCAGTTTAAAGGTATATCTAGGAGACATGCATGTTAGATTAGGGCTGAGCTTGGAAATACAACAATACAAGGGGATTTAAATGTGCAACAAAAACTTGTTGCAAATAGAATTAATGAATAGCATTGATACACACAAAATATGCCTATTAACTGTTAACATACAGATGCACATTAAGTTGATGGTCTCCAGATATGTTTTAAACCTTCAGTTGTACAGCAATGATCCTGAAGAGTATCAGATATATAGAGAAGATATTACACAGGCTACATATTATGTATAGCTGCACCTATATGGTTCAACAATTGTCTTGGTCACACACACACCAGGTATTCATTCAAATTTGCAACAGATGCACACCAGTAATGCAACAAACAAACATCACAGATGTACACATTATGGTGAAATGGTGACATACATGCACTAACAGTGCAACAAATGATTACTCATGCAATGTGACTGTGTTCGTAAGGATAGTTCATTAAAAATATATATTGTGAAGAATGTGTAACAAGTGTGAAAGAGGTTTCAAATGTGCATTGGTTGCAACTGTGTAAATTTTTATTATACAAGGAATGTGCATTACTAATGCTATATATATATATATACACACACACACAAACTCTTCTAGTACATACATATCAAACATGGATGTCACTACAAAGCACTATATTCTGAATATAGCTAAACTATATGAGAGATTTAAGTGTTTCTTTAGAACCAAAAAATATTTTCGTGTCCCTTGAAGTCCTCTAGATAAAATGTCTTCAGTGTCAAATACTAGTCATTATCTACCCTACTTTACTCCTTTTAGCAACAATCTGTCCCAGTCCACCCGTGCCAAAGTAATCATCATCATTCATATCTAAATGAATATTTTGATATAGTGTGAATGGTGTCATGATTGATACAAATATAACATAATATATACATGAACTTGCAAATATTTTACTAAACCACTTCAAAAACTTGATTGGCACCTTAGGAATATGTCACTCTATATAGCCCCAGATTGATATCTTGTGAGTGGATTTGGTAAACGGAAATTGTGTAGAAGCACACTATATAGATATTTAAGAGTGTGTGTGTATGTCTATCTTTACTTGACAACTGATGTTGTTTATGTCTTTGTAACACAGAAGTCCAGCAAAAGGGGCCAATAGAATAAGTACCAAGTTTAAAATGAATATTGGGGTTGATTTGTATGACAAACACTACAAGGTGTAAAATTCATACATATTTGTGAAAGATTTCAACTTCCAATGGTACTCCTTGCACCAGCACATCTCATAGCATTATGTGTATCACAAAGACAACATCAACTGACCACCTATGCAATAACACAAGACTATTGAGTGGAAGACCACTGCTGCAAAAAATTGTTAATCCCGATAGTCCCAATCAACACACATGCAATCAACTTCAAACACCACAGAAGACTACAACAACATCAAGTGAGCCAATAAGAGAGCATCAGAAGATTGTCCCACAATACCCCAGGCAACAAATCACTGCATATTAGAACACAAATGAATTTGCCTTCCACTTGACAGAAGAATGATATATCAAGACAAATGGATTTGCAGATCTCATCTAGTAATGTAAGAGACTACCTACATACTATAGGGTTGCTCAGTCTGTACTGATCAGGGGTAGACAACAACAACTCTGAATGGCTTTGATCTCTAGAGAGATTGTAATGCTAATCACCATCTAATGTCCACTTTTCCATGCTTGTAAGGGTCAGATAGTATTTGTTGAGACAGCTTTTTTTTATAAGCAGGTGTCCTTCCTGTCACCAACTCTCACTTGTATACAAGTAAAATTATATTTTCCCATAGCCAGGCACAATTTTCATGTAAGACTGGAAATGAACAACATCGTTTGTATGATGGCAATGCTCATTTACAACTATTATGTGATGTCAAGACAAAGGTACACTCACACATATACAAACATATATATATATATATCATTTAATACACACAGGATTTGGAAGGTAGCAAGCTGGCATGCTGGGCAAAATGCTTAGTGGCATTTCATCAGTCAAATGCTGCTGAGGTTGATTTTGTACTTCATCCTTTGGGGATCGATAAAATAAATATCAGTTGAGCACTGGAGGTGATGTAATTTGCTTACCCTTTACCTGAACTTGCTGGCCCCATGTCAAAATTTGAAACCAATATACACAAGATTTAAATACAAGCAATAAGTTTCATACCTTTGATAATGCAATAGGCAGACAAGCTTACAGCAGGCAAGGTATTGATGGACAATCATTCAGGCTCAAAATACAATGAGCTTCTTCAGTTTTTGTCCATCTCATCCACTCATAAGGTTTTGGTTGGCTCAGAGCTATTTCACAAAACACTTGCCCAAGGTGCTGCACAGTGGGACTGAACCTGAGACTGCATGGTTGGGAAACAAGCTTCTCAACCATACATGCACCTGACAGTTAAATTCAAATTCCAGATGATCTAGAGGTCACTTATCCATCTCACTGTCACTGAAAAATGGTGACTGACCTTGGAATTTGGCAAACATCTGTCTTTATGTACATCAGTGGTTCTCAACCATTTTTTGATCCCTATTTTATTTGGGTGGATCCTATTAGCCATTTGATGTTTAAAAACCCTATTATATTTTTAGAATTAAATATCATTAAGAATTGTATAAAAAAATCTAAATAGAAGTTTAACCAGTTTATTGTACACGAATTTTAACAACAAAATCTGATACGGACTCCACTGATGTAGATAGCTCAAATATAAGTACAATCAGCAATAACATGACCAGAGTGAGTTTGCCTTCTTGACAGAGGTGTAGTATTTGAGTTTATCAATTTTACCTAGTGCTGCTACAGATTTTATAGTTCTAGGTTGAATTGAACAGATACTGATTTGGGTAACATAGTAATTCTAAAAAGATGTTATACCACATCAACAATAACAAACATTTGATTAGTTCTTTAGAAATTTATTATCAAAATTATCTCCAATTTGCCTAGTTATCCAGATAAAAAGTTTCCCAATGATGTTCAATTTATACATTAATCACAGATCAATCCCATCAAAATGTGGTGAAGATGGAAATATTAGAAAAATTTTGATCTTTAAGGTCAATCACCACCATCATTTTACGTGTTTTTTCCATGTTGTCATGGGTTGGACAAGTGTGATCCACTATAATCTCTCATGTTGTTGCATTCGTTTGTTGTCTGATACCCACATTTTAGAAAACTGCTAATCTTTGTTGCTGTGTATATTGTGTTTTATGACTGGATGCCCTTTCTATTGCCTACCACTTTACAGCAGTGTGAAAAAAAAAATTATCTTATTAACAATTCATTTTAGACATTTTTGTCAATGATAGCTTGCACAAATCCAAGAGGTTCATGATCAAAGATTATTCCATATATTGCCGATACATAGCTGAATACGATGAAACTTATGGCAAAAGAAGAAAAGAGAAGTGCAAAAAAAAAAAAGAAGAGATTACTGCTGAAGTAGAGTAGTAATGTAATAATAATGATCTCTTACACTAACAAAATGTCACAATTATAATGGAAGGAATGGTATGATGGTATGGCTGATGGGTTCGACCACTGGTATTCTTATTCCATTGGTTTAGCATGTTTTCTTTAGGACATATGAAAAAATAAAATACTAAATGCAATGAGTTATTTAGTCCAGTAAAGAAATTCTATTTCAAAATTTGTTTGAAGACACATGCATTGGTACTGCTGACATTAAAGTGGGGAGGTACATACATACATATAACTGTGACATTGACTGGTACATAATAAAAAGGCATAATAATACAGGAGAAAAAATAATAATTAATGAAATAAACACAACATGAAAACTGAACAGAAAATATGGAACAAACATTTCTTTACAAAAAATAAATAAAATATAAAGTCACAAGATTAAAACAGAAAAAAACTTTATATGTCAATTTCTGGCACAAAGGCCACATATAGTGGAGAATTGGACAGATTTTATAATACCTTCCTAAAGTAACAGTAGCCTAAATGCAATAACTCCTTTCAAAAAGATACAAACAAGGATGGTACAGACACAGTTGATTTCTTTGTTAATTAGTCAAATGAGAGGTGATGCTCATGACTTGCACAGGCATCACTTCCAGACAGGTGAGATCAAGGTGGCTGATGTTCAGTTCAGGGGATGAAATTCTAGACAGTTGCAGTTGGGTTTTGTACATGATCTGATATAAGGTTGGGGTGAATGAAACATAGAAGTTGGTGAGATATAGAATGGATACAACAAATGGGACAGAACAGAAGTGGTATATAGCCTGATGGTAGAGAAACCTTTATAATAGCAATGAAAGTGACTGAGAAAATATTTAACACATCAGTCAAGTGGCCACTTTTTTAATGTGTCCAAGGATATTTGTGCTTGTAGCAAGAACACTACTCAGTACTGTGAGAGGTACTGTAATAATGTTACTTGCACTTGAGCTATTGGCCTCAATATTTTATGGAATTAAATGGAATTCAAACTGGAGAATGATGTAAGTAAATTATAAGCAATGCATTTAGTCCAGCATCTTAGTTATGACCTTAAGAATCACAATTAATGACAAAAAAAAAAAAAATTATCCTTATGACAATCATTTTCGATACTGGAACAGAACTCTGCATTTTTTAAGTAAGCATTACAGTCAATTCACCTGAACCCAATTGACCACTAATACTTTTACTATTGAATTTAGATGTGGGTAAATCAAATTGATCCCAGAACTTGATTAATACTTTATTTTATTGACCCTGAAAGAATTAAAGCAAAGCTGATCTAGTTGAGATTTGGACTCAGAGCATAAAGACCCATGACAAATACCACATGAGACTGTCTGACACTAATGACTCAGCCAATCCATCACTTAATAATAATGTATCAAATTTTGGCACAAGGCTAGCAATTTTAGCAGGAAGGGATTAACTGATTATATTAATCCCAGCACTTGATCGGTACTATATTCTATTGACCCTAAAAGGACGAAAAGCGAAGTTGATCTTGACAGTATTTGAACTCAAAAGGTAAAGAACTAGAAGAAAGCACTGTGCATTGTTTCTGATGTGCTAACAATTCTGTCAGCTCATGTCTTAATAATAATAATGCTTCTTAGGTACAATACCAGAAATTTTGGAGAGGGGACTCATTAATGACATTGACCCTATTACATGACTGATACTGTATTTTATCAACACCAAATGGATAAAGAAGGCAAAATTGGCTTTCATGGGATTTTAACTAAGAACTAGAAGTGGAACAAATACTTTAAGGCATTGTGTCCGAGGCTATAACGATTTTGCTAATTCACCACCCTTTAAAAATTGCTTCTTGTTTAAGCACAAGGCAAACAACTATTTCTTTGGAGTTGGGTGAGGGCGTGTGTAGTCATTTTATAGGAATCCTAAATACTTGATTGATGCCTTACTTCATCAACCTGGAGTGGAAGTAAAAAGCAAAGTTGACTTCAGAGGAATTTGAACTTCGAACGTAAAGAGCCAGAATAAATACATATTTTTTTTCCCAATATTTAAACATTCTGCCAACCCACTGTCCTAATGTTTGTTTCTAATACAGACACAAGATCTGAAATTTTGGGGAAGGTAGTACTTGACTGGTACTTATTTGATCAACACCAGACGGACGAGAGGCAAAGTCGACCTCAACAGGATATCAACTCACGACGTAAAGGACAACAGCTTAAGTTCTGAGTTCAAATCGCGTCACGTTGACGTTGACAACTATCCTTTAAGTGTAATAATGGTTTGTTTTTATTTTATTTGTTAGAGGAAGGTATAATCAATCTAGTATATTAATTTAGGCTTAGTGATTTGGACGAGATTTTTACACAAACTCAATACAGCGTTTCACTGAAAATAGAACGGATGTCCACCATTCTGCAAGTCTCCGCCATCTATAAATAATGGTTTCAAATTCTGGCACAAGACCAGCAATTTTAGGGGTAGGAGTAAGTCGATATTACCGACTCCAGTGCTCGACTGCTACTTATTTTATCGTCCCTGAAAGGATGAAAGGCAAAGTCAACCTCGGCGGCATTTGAAATCAGAAAGTAAACACGGATAAAATGCCGCTAAGCATTTTGCTCGACGTGCTAATGATTCTGCCAGCTGACCGCCCCACTAGTAATAACAACAATAAAAACCCGAGTTCATTACCTATCCGGGGTATTTATAATAACAGAAACAAGAATAAACAAAATCCACATGCCGGCGTATAATAAAGGTTTGATTTTAATGCAAACAAAAAATAGTGAAGTAAATCGTACCCGTGTCCCTGCGTAATTTTCCCAAGTCTTCCATTGAAGTAAATAGTGGAACGTAATACAAATTAATAAAACAAGCTGAAATACTCATTTTAAGAGCTTCCTACTATAAGTTTTCTACACACACATATATCTAATATAAACACACACAATATTATATATATATATATATATATAAATATAAAGTAATTTATTAAAGTCGATTGAAAAGTTAAATGGGCGGATCATGAAACGCGTCCTCCTACTTTAATCGATGTATTTTACGTCTATTAATAATAATTCATTCAGACTAAAAAGACAATCGATAGCAAGAAGACGTGCAGAACAAAGAAAATGATATCATACAAACTTATAAATATGAGCGGCATAACCACAAATATAACCGCAAGAAATACATTATTTTAGTGTTTGTCATTAGACAGAACAACAGCTGTGCATTTCACTTCTTAGGTGAGGTTAGCATAAAATATGAGTTTTTCTACAGTGTTGCTTTGCGTAACCACATCATGCTGTAACGCTTCTCTGGATATTTCATTACATAGATGACAATACGGCCGATATAATAGACTGAGGTAGGTAAAAATTTATACCATACATTCAATGCTTAAAGCTGAAAATTACTTTACCTCTTCGACTTGGCCCGAATCCGTGTCTGCCATTTTGGCTAATGTTTGTATCACGTGATTGCTACTTCCGTTTTAAAAACAGTAAACTTCCGGCTGGTTTTCCTCCCTCCCCACCTCTTAGCTACAACACTTTTTTTTTCTGAGACGAATTCATTTAAATAGCAACTGTATTGCTTTTTATTCACAGCTAGCAGAAATAGCTGCTTTCGATAATTAGCTTATTTATTTCATATTTTAATACATTAAAAATACATATTTCCAATTCGTGTGTTTCTAGGTTAATTATGCACAAACAACAGCTAAAGTCAAACCAGATGGCTCACGCACTTAGTCGGGGAGAAAACATTATTTCGTAGGACAAATTAATTCAAAGAAAAACCGATATAAAATTATCAACGAATTAACATCACATTTCGGTGAATAATATCTAATGAGGTTCATGTTTGGTTTACTATCTTAGTGAAATTTTTTATTCAAATTCCTTTTTAAGCGAATAAATATCAAAGTAAATTGAATCGTCTGTTACCACACTGTTTCCATATGCGCTCCCTTACCATGTTCTTCCACAACTTCTGCCGACTCCATAAGTGGCAGCTAATAAAACATCGCTGTTCTCAATAACCCTAGTCTTTATCTAGTCTAACCAGTCGTTTGAGAAGCGCCTCACTGGACCATTGTCTTCTTTCACCTGGCGCTTCTCTTCTTCATCACGCCTGTAAGGTAGGATTAATCTAATATTTATTTATGACACTTTGTCATTAACATAATTTATTAAAATGCATGTGTATATGTTTATACCTATGTATGTGGTGCGTGTCTGTTGTGTATATGTATTTGTGTCTACGTATATGACTATATATGTATGTGTGTGTATATATATACATATATATATTCGTGATTGTAAATAGTTTGGTCACAAAGTGGAGGATCAACTCTCAGTTGCCAATAACTTATAAAGTGGTCACCCGTCATCTGTAGATCTGTCAGTTTCTCTGTGTGTGTGTGTGTGTACCTTTACATATATTTATCTTGTGAGATAATCCTTATTCAGCTACTGGAGGTGGATGTGGAAGGAGGTGAAAACATTAACATCCATTCATCCACATTTACTTGCCGTTTATTTATTTGTTTGTTGTTCGTTCGTTTGATGTAGTGTTTCTTTATTTACCTTTTATTTAATCAAACAACTGCAGCCGACTAAGTTTGTAAGCTCCCGGCAACTCCCGCCTCGAGCTATTTTTACATTCATTTACCTCCGTTGATGTTCTTTCTCGGCAAAAGAATGAACGACACTACATCACATCCACTCAAAGTAAATCGGGGAAGATGATCGATCTTGTTTGTTTTCTTACATCTCAATTTTAAATGAAGACTATACGAATAATAATATTAATATTGTTACTATTAAATAGATATTGGTTCATCCTTGTTATTTTCTAATCATGTTTTGTTTTTTATTTTATAATTCTATACATACAATCCTATGACAACCCATTTCTGTGTTTATTTATTTCTATATATTCTAATTGTTCAACTGGATTTCTGTTAACCCCCGTGAAAAGTTAAGATATTAATTGCTATTGTTATTTATTAATTCGTGAATTTATATTATTTACATTATAATTTCCTGAAGATTTTTTTTTGCCGTTCTTCGACGAAATTCAAAATTAAAACAAAGGTTGTCCCTTGACATGATCATAATTTATAGGGGAGACAGTTCGACCATTTTGTTCCAACCCTTATTCTATGGGTATCCGCCTAAAACCATTATGACAACAACCACAACAGTAGTAGTGTTGATCATTGTAGTTGTTGTCATCGTCATGCTAGCAGTAGTAGTAGTAGTAGTTGTAGTAGTAAGAGCAGCCACAAAACTGATTTTGGTCAAAGAAGACTTAAGATGTGAAGCCAAGAAGCTGCTGCTACTACTGACACTCCAACAGCAACACTACATTATTCCCACTACCACCTCCACCACAACAACAACACTAGACTCGGAGGCCGCACTGCATTGTATTTTTTACCTCGACACCACACTACAACTACATCCATTACAGATTATATACAATAAACACAACGTCGGGGTTCGCCTTAGATCGTAGGTCTGCATCATGGCTTGAACCAGGACTAAACAGCAGTAGCACTAACTTCAGAGTGCACTACATCAAAACGTCTTAAGACACGAAAAAAACCCCCCGGAAAACATCCGATAATGCAGTCGTCCTTAAGAGATGTGATAATCACGGCTGGATTGCCATTAATCACAGGTCTGTGCGATTGGGTGGACCTGGCGTTAAACAAAAACGACAACACCACTTTATACTATCGAAAGACACACCAGATAATATAGTAATGATGAGACTGTCTTCGGTCACAAGTCTGCTCTGTCAGAGTTGTCCTAGGCTAAACAATTACAACAATAAACACCTCAAGCCAATGAAGGAACCTTAATGTGGTCACTCTATATGCTAGAAAGAGCAGCCAATAGAACCCTGCATTAGGACAGAAAACATTAGATATATTCATTTTACATAACTCTAAACTGATGAGATGATCATGGTTAGAATGCCTTAGAGTTTAGGTTTGTTCAATCGAGGTTGACCTGGAATAAAATAGTAGTAATAAATTCCACAAGTCATCGAGAGTCACTTTCTAGTTGCCCTACCTGTTAAAAATAGCAGCTAGATCTTTAAGCCATACTAACTATATGGAAAAAGGACATGTTTGATAATATACATTATGCCTTGTGTGTGTGTGGATTTGGTTATGGTTTGAAATCTTTGGTTCAATGAGGGCTGATCTTGGTGTAAACAAAACTGTTACATCACACTCACACATACATGTATTCACATACATGCACATGTGTGTGTGTATTAAATATATTTATTATATAAATGTATATATAAAATATCATGTGTATGCGTGTGCACATAATTGGTGATGTTTGTCTCTACTGAAACAGTGTTACCATTTCCCAATGATTATTACTAAATTTCACAGGGACATCTTAGATGCAACTAAAACCCTTCCCCTGCAGGTCGGAGATCTCTTTAAACAGGGATGAATCAAGAACTCAAATGTAGAGGGGTTGAAAGTTGTAATGGAGTAGTAATTGAGTAGGAGTGTTAGTGTGCAATATAGCAATGTCAGTTTATTATGTCAAATTGTTTTTCTTTCTCTTTCAGTCTTTTAATCTATCTCTTGCTCACACTCACATTTTCTCATTCATCTTATGATATACACTGAGTTGTGAGATGGAGAGACAGTATAATGTTTGAGAATATTTCAAATGTTATAAAAATTAACAGTTTGATTCATTGAGTATAATACCTGAATATTTTAGAAGTATAAACAGATGTAAATGTGAAACAATGAAAGAATAAATTATTTTCTATCTTCCATGGTATTGAAACTGTGTACTAATTTTTTGAAGATATGATCTTTTTTAAATGAGGAATTTGAATAATGATAGCATTCTGGATATACTGTCTATATATTTTGTGTGAGATATTGTCTCTCAGTATTGTTATCTGTACTGGCAGATTACTTTAAATCAAACATGATTTAATATAAATATATGCAAATTTAAATGGAAACAATGGAAGAATGAATTATTTTTCTAACTTCAATGGTATTTGAAACTACATATTAATGTTTAAAGATATTAGTTTTAAATTAGGAATTTTTATAACCTATTTAAATCTCAGACAGCTCCAGTACAATAGCCATGATCCAATCTCATTCCAGTACCTCAAAATAGTTGCTTGATATGTCTGTGCACCAAACTGCTAAGCTTGCCAGATAAGAAACCTCTTGGAAATGATATCTTATCTGACTGGATCAGTACCTTGGTAAAGGCTGCAGTTTTGCATTCTCAAAGCCCCTTTGCTATCATTTTCAGTGCCTGTTTACCAGTCAATCCTCGGCAACTTTAGCATAATCACCAATATAGCATGACAGAAGACATACTATATCAATCATAGGGATCATCAAAACTACACATCTGTCATATACAACCAAGCACTTGATCCTCACTAAAAATATTGTGCGGTCAATGGCTAGCAAGGATCTTAAACAGTGTGAACTGCTAACTCCAGTGCAAATCCAGCAGCAACACTTGAGATATTCTTTAGGCAGCTACCTATGGTATTCAGCAATTGCAGCAATATGTCCACCGAAACGAATTACTATTCGAGATAAAGCAATGCAAAGAAGTGTATACAAAGATAAAATAATTGGTAAAATGTAACCAAAGAGAAGTAGTTTTCCTTCATGATTCTCATGAAACAGGCAAAACTTCTTTGATCAACCATATTTTGGTAAAAAGTACATTCACTGAAGTAGATTGCTATTGCAGTGGCTTCATCTGCAGTAGCTGCAAATTTGTTGTCAGGCAGCAAGTTTGCTTATTCTGTGAGCATGGAAAAACAAGTTTTAAATGAATGAGCAACAAATAGATATGTACATTAAAATTAGTCAGTCATTATTGAGTTCCCAATTTTACCTCAGCAAAACTGACCTATGAGCATACTCTTCCAGTCATAAATATCTGATATTTCTTTCTTTTTTTTTTTTTAGACAACAGTATATCTAGGATTACATAATGTGACGTGTCTTCCTGTTTTTAGGACAGTAGGACATAATGTAAGAAAGATTTAGGTGACATCTTTAACAAATCAGATGACTACATTAAGAATGGGTTGCTGAAAAATTTTTAAAACTTTGTTGTTTATGTTATTTAAACCTAAGTCAGCCATGATTGAGAAAACTTAGGATCAAAATTCTTCCAGTCCTAACCATCTGATACCTTTTGTCTGACAGTGCTTTTAGTAGACTTTGTCTAAACTATCCCTCCCCGTCCTTACACAGTGGAATGTGATATGTAGGGGCACATAGCTGCTATTTCCAGACAGTAAAGCAACTACATAGATCTTCCTTGTTGGCTGTTTTTTTGTTTTATTTGTTAATTAGAAGAGATGGGGGTAATTACTTCCTATAGAACATTTAGTCTCTCCGAAACATTGGGTTATGGAAAAACATGGGTGGGCAGGTTAAATAAGGTTGAAAGTTTTGTGTGTGTGTGTATACACATATACACACATACATGCACACATCACACAGACACATCTGTGTGTGCGTACATGTATGTACACACATATTTGCGCATATACATTGACGTGTGTGTGCCTAACTGAATACAAATGTATGCGTGTGTGTGCGTCTGCTTCTTTTGTTACTTCAGTACGAAGGTTTCTCCAGATGACTACAACAAACTGAAAATGGCCTTTATCATTGTCAATGCCGCCCCTGTTTATGTCACAGTAAATGGAACCCTCTGACTCCACCCGCCTCTCTATGTAGGATTTATTTTGTTGATGCTGTTGTTGTTGATGAATGTGCTTGTTAATGCTGTCTCCGATCTCAAATCACCCTGTGTTAATACCATTATTGCAACAGTTAGTCATATGATGTAGTGGACTTGCTTTCCACGTTTCAGTTTTAATCATTAAGTTATGGCATACATAACAGCACACCATGTAAGTATACATTACATACAAAGACACATACATACATATACACACACGTTATGTGTGTATGTATATATATATATATATATATATATATATATATACACACACACACACACATATACACACAGATGTGTATATATGAGTATATGTATGCATGAACATGTGTATATGTATATTTACATACAGACAGAATACACATCCATACATACACACATACACATTTGTGTATGTGTATATGTTTATATATATATAAACATGTATACATGTGTGAATATATATATATTCATACATAAATATATATAAGCATACATATACATATATATAGACATGCACACACATACACATACATATACATACACATGCTCATATGATTAGGACACTTTGAACATAGATCTGTTTAATGAGGAACTAATCTAGGACCAAACAAGAACCAGAATAAATACAGCAGCTTGAAACCAACTCCACAAAATATCACAAAACAAAGCAAAAAAGATCATTTCTCCTACAAGGAAAAAGATAAATAAAAAGCGAGGGGACTGTTTCAATGCATGACCCAACATTACGTAAAGACCATGTTTTTATTATATTTATTTTATCTTGCCTTTTTAGAACAACAGCATTAAGATTTGTAGGCTTCCAATGAGACAATCTCTGGTTTACTCATTTATGATAGTAAGAATGATTGAGGAGCACCTATGTTACTCGGGCAGAACAAATACACCAAAGTGTATTGTTTGAAAGCAGCAATTTATCAGTTTTCTTTGCTGATGCATGTCTCTTGTATCTTTCATTGGTATACCTCATGGCTCTAGTCATTGTGCTCTGGTCATGCTGGAGACTATATTGATTATTTTGGTTTCAGTACTTTGTCTAATACTTGTTTTATTTTACTTGCAAGACAGAAATGCAAAGTGGACATTGTATGGGAGGTAACTTAGTTCTTACCCCACACTAATATATATACATATATATAGGCTGTGTGGTAAGAAGTTTGCTTCCCAACCATGTGGTCTTGGGTTCAGTCCCACTGTGCTGCACTTTGGGCAAGTGTCTTCCAGAAATACCCTCAGGTTGACCAATGTTTCGTGAATTGAATTGATTAGTGGAAATTGAATGAAGCCCATCATATATATGTGTCTTTGTGTTTGGATTTGTCCCCCAAATTACTTCACAGCTGGTGCTGGTTTGTTTATATCCTTTGGTTTGGCAAAAAGTGGCCAATAGAATTAGCACCAGGCTTAAAAATAAGTACTAGGGTTGATTTGTTTGGTTAAACCCTTCAAGGTGGTGCCAGCATGTCTGAAGACTGAAGCAAAAGAAATGTAAGAGATAAAAGATACACACAAACTTACATACAGACAGACAGACAAACAGATACACACACACACACAGGTAGGTGAATAGACGGAAGTAGTACTCAACACATAGTTGGTATTGTAACAGGTTGATTGAGTTCTACATTATTCAAAGTTTCATAGGCACAGATATGCATTTTCATCTTCAGATGTGTACAGTCAGATGTATCTACATCTATCTCTCTCTTCCCCTCTTTCTTTCTCTATATATGTGTATGTATGTATACACTCATACACACACATTACCTACATGTTTGTACATGTACATAGACACTCATATAATGTGTAATTATATCTAGGTATTCATATAAAAATATCGTCTACCATTCTCCAAGTTTCTCCCCTTCCCTTGTTCTGTTTTCTCACTTTGGTGCATAAATTTCAAATATAATTTTTACTGAGCATCATCCTAAATTAATGATATCATAATAATTATTTTTATATATAAAAAAAAATGCAGCCTGTAATAAATGAATATATAAATGTATACAGGTATAAAATATAATTAAATGGATGACTAATTATAAACGAAATATTTAAAGTGTAAAAATTAAAATATGAACAATTGCTTTGTAATGTTTTCACTGATTGAAGTTACACAAGTATGTAATTAGAATTTTGGTGGTTAGCTTTCCACCACCACCATCACCTAAAAAAGAATGAAAAAGGAAAGAAAGGTTGTAGTATTTTCTAGACACGCACTTCAACATGTATGTGGATTTGATTTTTTGTGCTGTAATTGTGTGCGTGCGTGACGTTGTTTAGCACCCGCCAGGTCAACCTTGATTGAACACACCTTTGATCAAAGATATTCTAGTCGCGTTGATTTAAAAAAAAATTTTTTTTTAATTCAGACAGTATATCTATGACTACATTTCAAATGTGCCCTCCCCACCAATTTTTTTTTTTAGTAGTGTGATTTGAAGGAGATTTGGATGTTATTTCTATGAGATTGAATGACCATGTCAGAGTTATTTTGTTGACTGGTAGTGGGTGATGGTTATTTTTTGTTGTTGTTTAATTCTGAGACAGTGCAGATTTCATAGACTTATAAATGGTTAAAAACATTCCAAATATGGCTCTCCCATCTTTTATTCAGACATACTTTATTACTTACTGGGTTTTGAGGCAAGGATAGTATGAACATGGTCTTCATGGGCCCTTGTAGACTGGTGAGATTGACGCTCTTTATGTTGTTCATGAAGTATTGTAAGTTAACCCCTGTAGGAAAGGCAAGAGTAGGGAGGAAAATCTAGAGTGATGATATTCAAAGGAGTAAAAAACTAGGTGTAGTAACTAGTACTGAGCTTGTAGTCTTGAAACAGTATGGGTGATGAGAGAAAAAGAGATGAGAAGGTCAGGAATACCTGAGTAGAGGTGAGACCAGACCTGGCATCTCTGGGGATCAGAAGCCATTAAAGTTGCTGAAGGAGAGAAGAGAGAGAGAAAACGTGACAGTATTCTTGTGAGCCAAGGACTAGAATGTGTCTGTGAGTGATTTGATGCCACTTGGTTAAATGGCTGTTCTGAGTGCTGTCTGGGATACTGCAGCAGCAGCACTCTCAAATGTGGGAGCAATTTACTATATAGGTCTCACTTAAGTTTTTGTAGAATGTCATCTACAAAATCTCAAAGTTTTGTAGATTACAAGGACTAGTCTGGGAATATGGTCCTAGAATTTCCAGAACCATGTTTTTTTAAAATTTATTTTATTCTATTTGTTGTTGTCATTGTTATTGTTGTTTGATTTGACTCAGGTTTGGTCTTATTACCAGTAGGGTTTATGTGGGTAGCTGATTACTACCTATCAAGTACTCAAAACCCTTCTGATAATCTTTCATGTGCCTCAGAGGCCAACATTCTACAGAAGCTCTACAGGACATTCCATTTCAATCACCTTCAACCATCTGTCAATATCATTACTCACAGTCCGTCATGCACCAATTATTGACACAAGCTTTACAGTTTTCATATTCCAAATTCTCACAATTTCAAATTTTAAGGGATTATATTTAAAAAAATTTTCATCTTTCTTTACAATCCTGGAATCAAATGGGCATGAGGGACCAATTAGTAAACAACTTTGCTTTTCCTTGTCTATTATTGTTATATCTGGTTTATTATTTTCTATCTTCTTATCAATTTGAATTGGAAAATCCCATAAAATCTTGCATTTCTGCGACTCAAACACTCTTTTTACCTGATGATTACACCAAGTACTTTCAGCTTCAAGCCTTCATTTCTGACAAAGCTTCCAGTGCAAAACTTTCACAACTTAGTCATGTCTCTACTTCTTATATTCTCTCTGAGCCAAATCGGGACATTCTGCAACTATGTGTGCCATTGTCTCATCCCGAATTCCACACACTCTGCATTTTGCTGACACCTCCTCCTCATATCCATATTTTCTCAAGCTGTTTGTCTTGGTTCCACATACATCCTCAGTGGCTTTCCAAAACTGACCATGCAAAGATTCTTCTTCTTCTTCTCCTCCTCCTTTTGTTTTCAAGTTGGTAAGGAATTATTTGAGATTTGAGGGAGATTTATTTCGCTTGCTATATGCAGCAGCGGAACGAAAGAGACGATGATCACAGCTGGAACACCTTTGATAGTAGGTTTGCTCAATCTTGGTCGGTAATTTTAGTTGTTCCAGCCATGACCTTCATACTGAGCCAGGCTGTGCACATATGCTATCTTGCAACATATACTGTGTCCCATATCCCAGCGTATATCAATGACTAGTATTTATTTTTCAACGTCTGTCTGTTGAGAGAGGAGTTGACTCCATTGGGATTTGAACTAAAGAACCAAGTGATGTGAAAGTAAATACTGCAAATGTACTCAGACTCTGAAAGCTTCACTTTGATAGCGATTGTGTGACATTTTATGAAGATAGTCACTGGAACTGGAAAGTTAATGATGGCCTGGAGTCAACGTGATTCAGATAGCAAATATAAATAAGAAATGTATGTTGGCGAAGGAGAGATGAAGAGACTAATGTTTTGTTGTTGAAACAAGTCCCCCTCCTCCCACAAAGAAATGTGAGACAGACTGTATGTTTGTATATATATATATATATATATATGTGTGTGTGTATGTGTATATATATATATATATATATATACACACAAACACACCATCTAACACATACACATATATACACATACATGCAGACAGACCCTCACATAAACACACATTCACTCACATTACATACATACTCTCACACACACACAAACACATACACACATTATGTACACATGAATATATTTAAATAAAGATACTGTGCAAGTGATGATAGTGTTCCAAAGCTGAAGACAGAAATCTTTCTCAGAAACAGTGAAATGGAGACAAAAACCAGAGTATCAGAACTCAAGATTCTATGCCATTCGTTGTTCACTATTATCGTTTTACTGTAACATTAAAACCAGGAGTTCTAGAAGGTTATGCTGAGAAAACATCAATGATTTATCATATATTATATTAACAAAAATATATCTTGTATTACAATTTTCTCTCCCTTCAGGAAATTCTATTTATATATTAATATTTTTAAGTTGTGAATTAAAATTAAAAATAAAGCCTAGGTGTAGGGAGGCTGTGTGGTTAAGAATCTTGCTTCCCAACCATGTCATCATGGATTCAGTCCCACTACATGACATCTTAGGCAAGTGTCATCTACTTTAGCCCTGAGCCAATCAAAGCCATGTCAATGGATTTGGTAGATGGAAACTAAAAGAAGCCTGTTGTGTGTGTGTGTGTGTATATATATATGTGTGTGTGTGTGCATTTATGTTGCGTTTCTCTCACATCCTGCTTGACAACTGGTGTTGGTTTGTTTATGTCCTCACAACTTAGCCGTTCAGTTAAAGAGATGTACAGAAAAAGTGCCAATTTGGGTGGGGGGGGCTTTAATAAATAGTATATATAGGCATTGGAGCTCGGTTTGTCAGATCCTGTTAAACCATCCAGTCCATGCTACTATGGAAGATGAACATTAAATGATGTTATACATGTATTATATATATTTCTTTGTAGTATTGTTTTCATTTCTTTCTCTTTTTTTGTTATGGTGAGGAGATTGGTTAATAGCTGGTGTTTCATTTTAATTTCAATCGAGAGATCTCTAGCTTGATAGAAGCCAGAATCATGTTAATGTGTGTTATGAGTATGTGTGTGGGGGAGAGAGAAAGAGACTGTTGTAGAAATCAAACACAATTACATTTTCATACATTCATATTTATTTACAATACACATTAAATCTCCCCTGTCACTCCCAATCACCCACTTTCCTGGCAACTGATTCGTTTATACATCACTCATATTGTTTTAACTCACTCTCATACAGCTTTCTCTGTCAATGCAAGCATTTTGTCTCTACAATTTACATACAAACTCATTTTCTCATCCAATCTCTTAAATTTTCACATGTCCACAACCCACAACAACATATTTACGCATTTGAGGACATATCTACACGCTTACTGAAATGGCTGGACATAGCTGCTGGATCTCCCTCAAATTACATCCTGCCATTTTACGAAAGGAAGATGAAGTGAATTATGAATGGTGGGGTGCTGAGAAAATGATGTAATGAACATGACAAGACCACCTTTGGTTAAGCAACTGTACTTGTTCTCTTTCTGACCCCATCCCCCATCCTGTTTCATGTGCTCTCTTCCCAGAAAGCATATACATGCCTATAAGTCTTCTTATTGATACATTCATACAAACTACAGGGTGTCCACAAAGTCTGGGTACATGGGGGTTAACACATACTTTAAGAAATTATTATTTCTTATATTTAATTGTTTAAGTTATGATTTTATTTACTCCATGTACCTAGACTTTGTGGACACCCTGTAGTATGTGTTCATCTATGTATCATCTATCTTTCTAGATGTCTATTTGTCTATATTTGCAATAATTCCCCTTTATTCAAATGTTTGTGTATGTACATACACACACACACACACATAATTAATTTTTAAAAAAAGGAGGACAAAAATGACAAGAAAAATACAGTGCGAGGACGTGGTACATGCAAAGACCTGCATATATACACAACTCATGCATACACGCTTAATTGTCACTCACAAGTGAGTGTGACCTGGCAGCTTGTACCATGCTTTTGCTAATTGTTTTAGATGCCTATGTAACCACAAGGAGAGTTAGACACACACTCGCCCCCACCTCACTTGATCCAAGGGAGCATTGAAGATGTGCAATTTGTTAGCTGTAGGGAAAAGAGCTGCTTCAGCACCAAGCTGGTACTAACTTTCTGCTCAGTAGACTGAAATAATGTGAAATTAGGTGCTTTTCTTAAGCAAGAGGTCAACACCATAACCTTTAAGCCATGTACCTAGTGGTTATTGTGTTGACCAAGCTTTGAAGTCACTGTCAACCTTTTCTTTGTAAAAACTTAAGCCTTTAACATTCAGGTTACACTGCCAAATTTAATGCTTATTTATTGATATTGATTTGAATAACCATGCATTATGTCCTAGCTTCAAGAATTTGGTGATATAACTGTTAATTTTTAGAATGTCATTGTAGGGTTAGTGTGAGAGGCCATATTCAGCCAGTTTGAACATAAAACATATAGAAAACTTTGGCTGGATATAGCCAGTTTAAATGCTAAATGGTTAATTAAACAGGTATTCTATTCTCCACTGAAAAGTATTGAGTAATCGTTCAGTTTCATGTTAAATTGTTTTTATACATAACTTAACATAAAGAAGCATATATATTTCATGTACACTAAGAAGCTTTTGACTTCAGTGCTCACATACATATACGGTCACTGTACACTTGTTAATGTGAAGATAAATCTATAGAACACTGGACAAAATGCCTTGAGTTATTTTCTTTTAGTTATACATCCCTTTACATTTGCACTTCGAATTCTCCTGAGGTTTACTTTGACATTCATGCTTGAGTGGTTGATAAAACAAATTACCAGCCAAGTACTGGGGTCAGTTTAATCAGCTGTTACCTCCCTTGAAATGTGTGGCCTTCTGCCAATGTTAGAAACCATTATTATGTACTCATTTATATAATATATATATATATATATATATATATATATATA
>NC_068998.1:40002954-40019832 GCF_001194135.2 Octopus bimaculoides
GCGTAATGTTCTAACTGATGAGAAAATGATGGGGGTAGAGAAAACGATAAGAAGTCAAGCTGGTTCTATTTCTCAGGAATGTGTTGTTCTCTTCCGAAATGGAAGTCCTGATTGTCTATTTCTGAATATGTTCCTGTATTCCTTTCAGATTCTTCACTTCCATTCTTCTTTCTTTTTCCAGCCTGCCAGTCACTCATCATCTCATGCCACGCCCCTCTCTCTCTCGCTCTCTCATACATTTTATAACATAGGGAATAACCCGGGTGGTATTGTCTGTTTTAAGAAAAGGAAGTGATCAGGGGACAGCAACATTTTCTCTTCTGGGTTTTTGGGTTGTCTTACTCTCTTCTTTATATATATATATTTATGTGTGTGTGTGTGTGTGTGTATTTTAATATTTCACTTAGGTGCTGTGATACTAATAACCTGGTGCAGAACTCAATATACCTGTGCTTCAGAATGAAGGGTTAGTTGAGTGCAGAGTGGTAATAAGAAATTGAGATGACAAAGGAATAAACGATTGTCTTATGAACTTCATTAGCTTGCAGTTGTTTCTGCTATAAAGATGCAGTGGACTCATAGTTGAGTGCCTGAGTACCACCTTATAGACAAAAAGTATATGTGGGGGTGGGAATGATAAAATTGTATTCTCAAGAAGAAAATCGATGGAACATCCTGATGTTTATGAAATGAAGGAAGGGCACAACTTGATAAAATGGCGTAATTACAAATGTATTAAATTTATAACTTGCTATATTGTAAGTTGTAGGTTTTCACGTAGACAAGAGTAGAGTTAAATATTTAAAGATTATTCTGTATAACTCTAGGGAGCATTTGTTAAGGAACATTTTTCCAAAACAATCTTCAGACAAATGAATGAATTTTGCATGTATACACACAAAGTTAACCTCAGTGTGCAGATAGCATGAATGGATACTGTTAGGCATTCCATCTGATGTTTTAATGGCTCTACCAATATGTGTGTGCACAGACATGCACACGCACGCATGCATATGCACACACACTTGAATAAGCATGAAGCTAGTATAGAAGTTACTTGTTCTTAATGGAACACTGTAGAATTGAACCAGGTGCCTCATGACTGGGAAATGATCTCAACTATTCAACCATATCTGCACCAAACATAAACTGCAATTGCATATAACACATGGTATTGAAAACACTTTAGTAGAATATAGCAAGTCAACATCACCATGCATGCACATATTTGCATGCACACACACCCACACACACATCTTTTCTTTGCTTGACTGAAATGTAATCATTTTTCTTTATTTCAGTCACATACACACATGTGTACGTGCACACACACACATACATACACACACAATTATTTGCAGGATCCAATAGAACTGAGGTATTTTAATAATGACACCAAGATAGTCAAGAACAGCATACCTGTGTATCAACAATGTGTATAGACAGTCACACACACACACACACACACACATATATATATATATATATATATATATATATATATATATATATATATACTCGTGTGTGTGTGTGTTACCGATAATGAAAAATACATCAGCAAAAGAAACAAACAAAAAGACCCTTCACTACTATGTATCTTAATTAATATTTGTTGATATTCTTCATTGGAGTTTTGAACTCTTGATCTACAAGGCCATGACTTCACCTTAATTCCAGTCAGCTAGTTGACCCAGTTGCTGTAACAGCAGCAACAACAACAACAATAGCAGCAATGGCTACATCATCCCTATTCCACTCTCTCACTGTACTCCCTACCTCAACTCCTTGTTTTTAACTTCTTAAACCCTGACCCCACCATGAATCTCAAATGTTTATTTACTTAACATTTCAGTAACAAACACACACTAGCATTCTGTTCCCATATTCGCCCCTTTATTCTCTCTCTTTTGCTTTAATCATAAACTTGTCCCACCTGACCCTCCATCCCTCCCTCCCCATAGCTGTTCTTTTCCACTTTGTGCTAAAATATAAAATACCTTAGTACTATTGAAAGGCAAGTGTGGTGTTTAGAGCTAGAGGTAATAAATATTAGTTGTGATTGTGTGTGGAGCAAGTTGTTTGAGGACACAAATGGTGTAAAAAGAAACCAAAATGGAGAGAGAGAGAGAGTGGGGAGGAGAGAAACAGAATTAAATACCTTGATATAGGTGAGGATTTGAATGATAGAGTCTGGAGACGCGCGTGTGTGTACTGCACTCTTTACCTGTGTATATAAACAAAATTCATTCTTTTACATATACATTGGCCTAATGCATACACACATGCATGCACACATGCACATACACACAGTATAACCCATGAGAGGACCTTCCCTCTTTTTTTTTGTCAGACCTTAGATTTGTACCTCTAAATGCCTTATATAATTTACAAACACTGTCTACATCATGTACTCTTTTACTCTTTTACTTGTTTCAGTCATTTGACTGCGGCCATGCTGGAGCACCGCCTTTAGTCGAGCAAATCAACCCCAAGACTTATTCTTTGGAAGTCTAGTACTTATTCTATGGGTCTCTTTTGCCAAACCGCTAAGTTACAGGGACGTAAGCACACCAGCATCGGTTGTCAAGCGATGTTGGGGGGGACAAACACAGACACAAACATATACATACACATACATATATATAGACATATATACAACAGGCTTCTTTCAGTTTCCGTCTACCAAATCCACTCACAAGGCTTTGGTCGGCCCGAGGCTATAGTAGAAGACACTTGCCCAAGGTACCACGCAGTGGGAATGAACCCGGGACCATGTGGTTGGTAAGCAAGCTACTTACCACACAGCCACTCCTGCGCCTATAGTTAAATATTTATTAGTGTGTGTGTGTGTGTCTGTATATGTCTAAAGAGAAAGATAGATAGATAGATATTCGTTCCTTTAATTTTGGATTTTCTCATATGAGCATGGGTTGGATGAGTACTTTGTGAGACTGCATTTTACAGTTGAATGTTCTTCCTATTGCCAACCCTTATCTGTTTTTCAATTTTCAAGTCAGGAATTTTTTTTTTCCATTGATCTTTGAAAGTGCGTAATGACTGTCTGTAATGTCACCAAAGTATATGATCATCATATCACTGGTTTCACTCAGCAAGTGACTGGCAAACATGTGGAATGTTAACATTCTTGCATGTACACACATACACACACACTCACACACACACACACACTCACACACACACACGTGCATGCATACATGCATGCATGCATACATGCATACATACATAAGTGCAGGCATGGCTGTGTGGTTAAGGAGCTTGCTTTGCAACCATGTGCTTTCAGGTTCATTCCCACTGCACAGCACCTTGGGCTAGTGTCTTCTATTTTTGTTGCTGATAGAGGCACAAGACCAGAGATATGGGAAGAGGGGATTAATCAATAATTTCCCAATTATTGATTGATACTTTATTCTATCAACCCAGGGTGATGAAAGCAAAGTTAATTTCAGTAGAATTTGAACTCAGAACATAAAGAACTGAAGCAAATACTGTAAAGCATTTTTTTTTGCAACACTAATGATTTTTGCTTCCTTGCAATCCCTTAATAAGAATAATACTTTCTACAACAGGCAGAAGGCCTGAAATTTGGGGGAGGGAGATAGTTGATTACATCGACCCCAGTACTCAACTGGTACTTATTTTATCAACTCTTAAAGGATGAAAGGCAAAATCAAACTTGGCGGAATTTGAACTCAGAACATAATGATGGAGGAAATGCAGTTAAGCTTTATGCCCAGCTTGCTAACAATTCTGCCAGCTCGCAATAATAATAATAATAATAATAATAATAATTGCACAAGACTGGTAAATTTTTTACCCAATATCATCCAAACTTTTAACATATAAAAACAAAAGGGAAATTTTCTTTCTGTACGATCACTATTTGAATATATTTTTTCACTAGTTATCACTAATACTATAATTGCCACTATCTGAAAGAAATAGTGTTGCTATGTATCCATGTTTATCAACATTCTACTGCATTTCATGTTTCATATAACTGATTTCATTTTTCATACAGCCCACATTTCGATTGCATTTTGTTTTTCTTCGTTTGTGTGTGTGCGTGTGGAACTGATTTCATTTATTTTTTGTCTGTAACTCCTATTGGTATTGCATTTCATTTTTCACATAACTGATCTTGTTTGTCAAATAAACCATAGCTCACACAACATATAACTAAAAATATTTGATAAAAGAAAGCAAAAGTTTTTTAAATGCTTAAAAAAAAATTTTGTTTAGTAATTATTGATAAAAAAAAAATCAGATTTCCCATCTTCAGTGGTTTCAAAGAAAGCAGAACAAACACTCAAGCAATCAATTAAGCAAACTGTGGTTGGGGTATTTTGGAGAGGAGGATGTGGAAATAAGACTGGGGTATAATGGTTGTAGTGCATAATAATAATAATAATAATAATAATGATAATGATATTAATGTATACTCATACAAAAGCACAGTGTTTGTGTGTATGTGTGTGTGCATACACACACTCATAAGCATCATTACCATCATCACACTCATTTCTTTTGTCTGCTTTTCCATGCTGGCATGGGTCGGTTCTGACAAATCCTTACTTACTTGCTTTTGCCCTTTGCTGTCTCTCAGATACAGCAACAGAAATCTGCCAGTTTTTGTGATTGTTTGTGTCTTTTATTTTTGCATTATATTATTTATTATTATTAGTTTGGTGTGATTTTAACCAACCACTTTGAATGAATGAAGTGACTCAGATACAGCAACAGAAAACTGCTAGTTTTTGTGATTGTCTGTGTCTTCTTTTATTTTTGCATTATTATTATTATTATTATTATTATTAGTTTGGTGTGATTTTAACCAACCACTTTACAGTATGAAAGAAGTAAGTTTTATCATTCTACTGACACTCGAGATCTGTTGCCTGTGGTTGCCAGATAATTTTCATGAATTTTACTGGATAATTTTCTAAAATTTACCAAGAATTCTTGGATTTTTACCAATTAAATATCAAAACATATAAATAACTTTATTCTATATTAAAAACTTGTTCTCTTTATTTTTCATTGGTATATATTTAGTTTTTTGAATTTTTTGTACAATTTTTCTGGTAGTTACATTATGTACATGTCATATTTTTTTTCTGTATAAGAAAGTATTTAGTGTTTCACTACATAGCCAGTAATGTTTGTTTTTTTTTTCTTCTTCTAATCTTTATATACTGTATACCAAAGAAAACAGCCTTTATGAAGCAGGTGAAAAATGATATTAAATTTGTCATTATCTTCAATATAAATGGGAAACCTAAGTTGTTTCTACATTTTTCTTGAGAATTACAATACAGTATTTCTTTAGTTCTGATATTTCATTCTTTTGCAAAGTTAACTCTCACCATTCTCTATTGATTTCTTTCGGGTCTTTTTCTTCAATAATATTAGCAAATTTCATGGCCAGTGAGATATTTGAAGATAGCTATCCTTGAGGCACATTTTTCTAGATCTAAAATTGCTAATAATTGTAAATTAGTGAACATATTAGATGAAATAAAATAATTTATACACTAAATTGCATAGTTTCTCATAAGTTCAATGTCACGAGTTGAAATTCTTCAAAATACTTTCAGTTCTTATTCCACAATATATTTCACTTGAGGGAATGTAAATTGAAGGATCATTGATGTAAACTTTCAACATATCTCTGTTATTTTTGTATTAGCTCTTTTTTCTTTTCATAAAATTAACAAGGATACCATTCATCCTGTGGCCTCTGAATTCTAAAACTCTCTACTTGAAACTCTAAGTTGATTTTATTTATAAATTTGTACAGGCATGGCTTCCCAAGCATATGGTCCTGGGTTCAGTCCCGCTGCATGGAACTTTGGGCCAGTGTCTTCTACTCTAGCCCCAGGCTGACCAAAGTGGATTTGGTAGACTGAAACTGAAAGAAGGCCCTTGTATATATGTACTTGTGTGTGTTTGTGTCTCTTTGTCTTAACATCACATAATGGTTGTAAATGAGTGTTGCTGTCATACAAGTAATGTCATTCATTCATTTCCAGTATTCTATGACAATGTGTCTGGGGAAATATTACCTTACTTGGAAACAAGTAAGAGTTGATGACAAGAAGAGGATCTGCCTCAAATAAACTCTAGCCTATGTAAGCATGGAAAAGTGGATATTAAATACTGTTGCTGCTGCTGATGATGATGATTATGGTGGTGGTGGTGGCAGTGGCGGCGGCGGCGGTAGCAGCAGCAGTGGCTTCTGTGGTGGTAGTGGTGGTGCTGGCAGAATAAGAGTCAGAAATGCAAAGTACATTTTTACAATTGGCATATGTGAACCTCATGTTACAGATACTGAAATTATCCAATCTTCTCCAACTGAAGGTAAAGAATAAAACAAGTACTGATCATTGATTGATTCAGTAGTCTTTCTCTCCCTTGCTGATGGGATAGCCTTCAAGTATAGGCTATGATGTAAACTCTTTTTGCATCTGACTGGGTAAATTCCTGAAATTCTAAATATTCAGATAATGTCTTTGGACTGTTTGATAATTATGAATAAATAATTCTAGTCAGCTCCTCTAAGGAAGCTGGAAGTTTGGAGCATGTGTAGAATGCATGTAAATGTAATGACTGGTGTATACAGCCATGTGTAAAGAGATATGGCTCTTTCTGCTTCAGGAGATTTTGAACACCGATTTTTAACTCTACCACTAACACTTGCATGGCCTATCAGATTTTTAAATGGGATGCCATGCTTTCAAAGAAATTTACTTTAGAATTGTAATGCCTTGGGCAGTACAGCAATTAATTTTTAAAAGCATTAAAAGCTTGTCAACTATATTTTTTTGTTAATACGGTTATCATAAAATCTAGCTATTAGAACAAGTTTTCTTTCTTTTTTTTTTTTTGTTTTGTAGGTACATCTGTATTTTCATCAATAATTAATAAAAAATTTAATATTCTTTAATTGTGCTGCAAGAACTTCCCTGTATTTTTCTTCACTAGTGACATTACAAAAAAAAACTAAAAATAGCAATAATAATAATAACTTCCTTTTGTCCTACACATTTGACCTTCTTGTTACCATATTTCTGTTGAAACACACCGAGTTTGTTTCAATTAATTTTAAAAATAATGAATAATTTAGTAAAATAACTTTGTCATTATGAAGTTGGTATTTGGCACATAAATTAATGTGAAATTTTAGTGGAAGATTTTAGTTTAAGTCATTTTAAAGCTGAGAGTTTGTATCATAAAACCAGGGGTGGTCTTGGATGGGTTCATATCAAAAGGGTTAATTCACTTGCTAATTTTAGAATCAGAGTATGCATTAGATCGAAAATCGGGACGATGATTTAGTATTTAAAAGAGGAGATTGTGTGGAAGCCATATGAGACATGTTATATGAAGTTGTAAAAAGCATTAATGGTAGAGAGTAATATGAGAGGGATTTGGCTGTGATTTCTAATTACATAGGACTTCATCATTGGCTTGCAGCACCATAGAATCTTGGCAGAATCCTTAGAGTGTCAGAAAAATGCTGTGCAGTGATTTGTTCAAGCTTTTTTATATTCTGAGTTCAAATCCAGCTTAGGTCAACTTTGTCTTATCAATTCCAGTCAAGTGTTGGAATTGATATAATTTCGAGCGAGATCATTGCCAGATCATTACGTGCAGGTGGTACGTAAAATACACCATTTCGAGCATGGCCATCGCCAGTACCGCCTGACTGGCCCTCGTGCCCGTGGCACATAAAACACCCACTACACTCTCGGAGTGGTTGGCATTAGGAAGGGTATCCAGCTGTAGAAACTCTGCCAAATCAGATTGGAGCCTGGTGTCGCCTCCTGGTCCACCAGTCCTCAGTCAAATCGTCCAACCCATGCTAGCATGGAAAGCGGACGTTAAACGATGATGATGATGATGACTAACCCCACTTTCCTTCAAAACTGCTACCTAACCAGAAACCGTTTTACAGAGTTTAAATATTGTCAAAGGAAACTTTACTTTTCATTCCTCTGAGGTCAATAAAAAGTAACCAATACTATGAACAAGTGTCTTACTGTAGGGGAGATACATGCCTGTGTTAGAAATCATTATTATTGCATTGCAAAGCAGAATAGCATTTATGATAGGTCTGAGTGATAATCCCACCATGTTTGACTTAAACGTTCATACTTCTGTGCGTTAACAACACAGGTATTGGTGTAAACTGGAGTCAGTGCACATGATTTGCTCCTCCTCTATAAATTTGTTGCCTTGAGCCAAAGTCAAAAATATTATTTATATAGATGCTGGCATAGCTGTGTTGCAAAAAGTTTGCTTCTCAACCACATGGTTCCAGTTTCAATTCCAATGCATGGCCCCTTTGACAAGTGTTTTCTACTATAGCTCTGGGCTTACCAAAGCCTCTTCAGTGAATTTGGAAGATGGAAACTGAGAGAAGCCTACATGTACCTGTGTGTGTGTGTGTGTGTGTGGTTGTGTTACTGTTGTGCAAGCAGTGTCATTCATTTTCAATATTCTGCAAGAATGTCTGACCATGGGGAAATATTACCTTACTTGGAAACATAAGGGTTTGCAAGAGGAAGGGCCATAAAGCCATAGAAAAATCTGCCTCAATAATCTCTGTCCAACCCATGCAAGCACGGAAAAATGAACATTAAAATGATGATGATGGCAATATTGAGTTACAGTGCCATATAATACAGCATTTAGTTTTATCTCTGTAAGTTCAAATCTAACCAGAGTTGATTTCAGTTGTCATCTCATCTCAGTTGATAAAATAAACACCATTAATATGGAGGAGCTGATTCAATTGACTGTACTTCTTCCTTCCTCCAAGATTGAATTGCAGGGAACAATAACAACTTTCTTAATATAAGAGGTGACAAGAAAGGAAAGGATCTTAATACTTGGTGAACATTCTTACTTTCTTCTTTTTTTCCCCATCTTTCTTTCTCTATCAGTCTGTCAAGGTTTGAGAGAAGGAGAGTGTGGTGTATATGTGTGTATGAAGTTGGAGATAGAGGAATGATATTGCTTAAAGACTACAGATTGCTGAAATTGGTTTCATAGCAGTTGGATTGAGGGTGAGAGAGAGAGATAGAGAGAGAGAGAGGGGGAGAGAAAGTACAGACAGGGCACACAAACACAGACACAAGAGGTGGTGGGGCTGAGAGGAGAAAGTGTGGAATTGAAAATCAGAAACAGAATAGCCAATGTGTATAGGGTTGCACCAACCAAACATCCATGATGTAAACAGCAGCAGACTCCATTTTACAAGGAATGCTGGGTTAACATTGGGTTTAGGATGGCAATGAGGTGGTTATGATGGTGTTAGTAATAGTAGTAGTAGTAGTAGTAGTAGTAGTAGTAGTAGTAGTGATCATGGCAACCCATAATGATGGTGAAGGTTTAGTTAGTGATAGTTTTATTGATCATGAATGGTGGTGGTGATGGTGAAGGCGGTGGGAATCTTATCAGATGTAGAGAGGGATTGGGTTGTATAGGAGGAGGTGTCTCTGTGCAAGTAACTGGGTGTGTCTAACTGGTCCCTGTTCTTAGCTTGAGGCTGGACTGTCAGACAGACTAAGGGAACGGAGGTGGATGGGGATATATATATATATATATTTATCTTATGCATGTGGTGTGATTGTGTAGGTGACTGGTTGTGTTCAGGATGCTTACTGTTTTGGGTTAGGACTGTGTTTGTCAGAGTCAAGTATTCTGGTGTATGATATTTGTGTGTGTGTCTCTGTGTGTCTGTGTACATATGTATGGTGTAAATATATGTATGTATTTACACAAACACACGTGTATGTGTGAGTGTGTATCCATTATTGTAATATCAAAATAGTATGTTGCCATGTAACCACAAGTTAGCTCTGAATCAGCAGAGCCACGATCAAAGGTGTTCCAGCCATGACCATCCTGTCTATTCGCATTATTTTTATGACATTTTTGAATGTTTTTCTTTCTGTTTTTAAGACGATGGGGTGTTATTTGAGAGAAATTGGTTGCTATGTCTAGTAGATATAGTCACCATGTGGAGGGTCCCTCATATTTATTATATGGTGTATAGATGTATATTCTGGAGAATGTGTGAGTGTCTGTAAAATGTCTGTTATTGACATTGACTGTATGGAGTGTTGATGTGTAAGTATTTATGCATGTGCATGTATAACAGTCAGAAGTGGTGCAGTATATAGTCTGGATTTGTATATGCATGTCTGCATTTGAAAAGCAGTAGTTATAGTACATGTCATAATGGTAGTGGTGCCTGTATGTTGCATGTTGTGTTAACTGTATAGCATGTTGACGTGCATGTGTTTGTATGTGTGCAGTCTTGTGTGGTGTAGTTTGTTGTTGTTGTTGTTGTTGTTGTTGTTGTGTAGTAATAGTAGTAGTAGTAATAGATGGCAGATGTAGCTGTGTATGTATGCAATGATGTATGTTGTGTGTTATATATTATGTATGATGTGATGCATGTTGTTAGTTGTGATGTATGTTTGGCTGTATGATGTGTGATGTGTGATGTGTGTGTGTGATGAGTGTGTGCGTGCACGTGCGTGCAGTGATGTATGCTATATAACATGTAGTGTGTTAAATGTGATATGAAGACTTTGTGGTGTACATATGCAATGTTGTGTATTGTATGGTGTATAGTAAGTGTGATGTAATGTATAATGTTTTGTACTGTGTATATTATATACTTAAATGACAGCTTGTGATGTGGTATGGTGTAGGTGGTAGTATATTGTTGTATAGGTGGTGGTGTAGTTAGGTGTGGCATGTGTCTCTTACACTCTGGACTTCATATAATCTTGTGGTATTATGGTGTAGCAATACCTTAGTCCTTTCCTTTGGTGTAGTAGTGTTATAGTTATGCTTTTAGTGATTCTAATTCAGTAGATGTAGGATCATTCTCTCCTTTCAAGGCTCTCTAAGACTACATTATCCAACATGGTTTTTTGTTACATTATATTATTTAAAAAAAATTTTATTTTTGAAACAATAGAATGTAATTTGAGTGAGACTTGGCTGCTATTTCTACCAGATTGAGTGACTTCTTAGTGGCTCTGTCTTGGATACAACTGGGTATGGTGTGGTGCAGTGTACTGGAGTGTGGTGTGGTGCAGAGAGACGCTTTGTACTTTTATACAACACCCTATCTAAAGTGTCAATAAAATGTTCAGCAGACATTTTTTTTTTTTCCTTTTATTCTACTTCCTTCATATTTCTTTTTCTCTTTTATCTTTCCTCTTCTGTCTTCTGTCATCATTTTCCTGCTGCTGATGCTGCCATTATTGTTGTTGTTGTTGTTGTTCTTCTTCTTCTTCTTTTCTTTCTTTTTCCTCTTTCTTCTTTCTTTCTTTTTTCTTCGTCTTTCTTTCCTTTTTCCTCCTCTTCTTTCTTTCCTTTTCTTTCTTCTTCTTCTTCTTCTTCCCCCCCACCTATACTACCTTCTGTTTTTCATCCCTCCCCCTTCACTCTGGTATGCACCTCTACCTCCCCTCTCTCCTTCACCCATCCCAGAACACTGGCTTCAACTGATACAGAAGACATTAATATTATAACATTGCCTGATGTCAGTTTGGCCATTTTTGACATTCACATCATGCAACGGGTTTTGTGGGACGCACTCTGTACAATCATGCACATTCATGCACATGCACCAGTCTGTACAATCACATGCACACAAATGCAAACATGTTCATGCACACACATCTGTATACTTAGAGATGTATATAACTGAGACACATACACAAACACACATGTGTAAAATAGGCAACAAATAACACTTAGTTTTTGGACTCTTCTACTACACAGATATATATATATACACATTGAGAATGTATACACATATATACGCATGTAGTATTTACATACATACATTGAAATGGGGATGTGTACCTCTAGAGGTGTGTGTATACATGCATGCATACACATTTATGAAAGAATTTGTAAGTATTCTCACAGTGATACAAAGGTACATACATACATACACACTCACACACTTGCATACATACATACACAGATACATGCACACAGGTATACATACAGTGATATATTCAGTTATAAGAAAGTAAAAGTATATATTGACATATACAATATTCACAAATGTATGCACAAAATATTTGAGAAGAGGAGAATTGTATGTGTGCATATGCATATGTATTGTGTGCATACATACACATGACAATGGTTCAACAGTACTTTCATTTTGAAGTATAAATAACATCAAAATGAAATGACATCTATAATACATCATAATCAGGGAAGAAACTGGCAGATAAATGGAATAAATACCATAAAAAGAGGAAGAGACAAAATAATAAAGTACTGCAGTTTGTTATGTCTCTCTTTCTATCTATCCATTCTCTCTCTCTCTCCCTCTCTTTCTCTATTCCCCTTCCTCTCTTCCTCTATTCCTGCCCCCCTCTCTGTTTCGTATCTCCAGTGCTTGCTTATGTCCTATTCATTCTCTTTCACTATTCCTGTGTCTAGGGACTGCTCTCACATACAGAACTACACAGGTACAGCAAATTTCATAATTAATGACAAGCACATACACACACTTCTGTAATTGCTCACATAAACATGAGTACTGAAATGCAAAGCATAAGTGCGTGCACACACACACACACACACACATACACATATTCAGTAGTTAATCTCATTGTGCAGTAAAGTGCGATTCCTAAATGATTGGAGTTGCAGCACAATCAAATTACCAATCGTAACATATATGTAAAGTTGGTGCAACTAGAGACGCGAAATTATAGAGGCTTCAGTTTGGTGAGCAAGGAAGAAATAAAGAGAGTCAGGATTGGCAAGGAATTAAGTAAAGAATTTAGCATATATTAGGGCATACACAGGATATCTTTCTTGTGTTTATTAAAGTTCTTGTCATAATCATACAAAATTATTCACATACTGGTTGTTTATATAAATGACCTGCTTCTCATTACTTTATCTAAGAACTATATGAAACATTTGAAGCTTGGAAGGTGTTCTTGAACAAGAACTTTGGCTGAACATGGCATGTACCAAAATGCTAATCAATAGTAGAGATACAATACTTTCAGTACCATTTAGAATTTGCTGAGAAGACAGTTAGTTGGAACTCGGTACTGTTGTTTTTGTTTAACTCCAGGCTGGCCCTAATCAAGTAGATTAATGTTTATCCCTTTTGTTATTATATTTCTGTTGAAATGCCATGCCTTTGTTTCAATTAATTTTGAAAATCATAAAGAATTTAGTAAAATGTGTTTGTCATTACTAAACTGGTGTTTAGAGCATAAATTAAAAGGACATTTTGATGGAAGCTTTTAATTTAGATTACTTCAAATTTGTATCATAAACCCAAAGCATTTTGAGCAGACTGGTATTAAAAGGGTTAAAAGCATTACAGATGATCATCCTATCTTATTTTCAAGGACTGTAATATCCAGTATATCCCTCAGTTTTTGAGACATTAGAATGAAATTTGAGGAAGATCTGGCTGCTATTTCTTGGTTTTAACACTTACTCACAATATGTGACATTGTTTCGTTTCTGCTGCCACACATCCTACAAAAGAGTGGTTTGCTGTCTTGTCTATTTGGAACTTGGTGTAATTAGTTCTCAGAGCTTGTTCCTGGGCACTGCATATCAATGCCTCAGTGCATCCTTTCAGATCACTTATACTTAGCCATCTCCAGGTGTTGATCTTGTCTTTTCTTTCAATTTCTCTGAGGTATTGCCTATGTAGTGATTTCATTTTCCAATTGTGTACTCTTTCTTCTTCGTCTTGTTTCTTAAATGCTTGTGGGTGCATCACATTTTTGGTAGGTATTGTATTGCTAATTTTAACAGCAGCAAGCAAGGATTCACGCTGCTGTTTGATGTACCATCCCAGACTGTTCTTCTCATTGACAACACAGATCGTGCATCCTATGAGGCTTCTTCTCCTATTCCTAGATACATACAACCTGTCAGTATCGCTTTTGGAGTGTAGTTCCCTCTTAATTGTCATAACTTTTCTGGTCTTCCTGTCTATTTCCTCAAGCTTGTTTTTTGTCCACCTAATAACACCTGCGTCATATCACTTTATGGAAACTGCTCATGTGTTCATTGCTCTGATCTTGTTTTTTCCATCAAGCCTACTTCCCATAATTAATTTGATTCTTCTGAGATATTCTTGCCTAAAGCTCTCCTTCATTTCACTTTTCTTGATTTTGTTGTATTCCCAAATCCCTAGATACTTATATCAATTATTATTATTGTTATTATTATTATTATTATTATTATTATTATTATTATTATTGTAGTAGTAGTAGTACTATTATATGTTTGACTTTTGCTTTGTATTTGTACAAGTTGACTACAAGTCTCACCCAGAGACATCAAGGGACAACAAGTTAGAAGTTCAAGTTGGTGTTATGACTAGGGTGCCATATATTTGGTTTTGCACAAAGTATTGTTCTAGAGAATGTTTAAGAAAACATAAGAAAATTATAAGTCTGTTTTAAAATTTGAGATTACATAGACAGTATTTTATGTAGGATATGGGCAGTTCCCATGAGCGCTATTATTATTATCATTATTATTATTATTATTATTATTATTATTATTATCATTATTCAGTGAAGCATGTTTGCTTCATTTCTTTCTAGCCTTCTCACATCTTCCGTATTCAATGCCCATATTTCATGATCCTGCAATATCAAGTTCCGATTAGAGAGCAAATATTTAAGAAAAAGTGGAAGTGGATTGGTAGCACAATTAGAAAGGACACACCAAATGCAGCAAAAAGTGCTTTACAGTGGAATCCGGATGGATATAGAAAGAGGGGTAGGCCTAAGAACTCGTGGCGTAGATGAACACAAAAGGAACTAGAGAAAGGGGGACATTCATGACAGAGTATAAGTACAGAAGCGAGAAATTATGCGACATTGAATTCAATTATAAGTGGCCTATACTCCGCGTTGGAGGGTTAAAGGCAAGAAGAAGAAGCAATATTGCATTAGATACAATGGTTTATAGAGCTTGCTTGCCCTTTATTCTGAAAAATAATGCCTTTGTTACCTTATCTATTCCATTATTCTGGCTATCTGCACTTTCAACGGTATGGTTGTCAACTGCCATATCTGCTACCTGTGTTAGATCCACTTTGGGTAGACCCTCCCATTCTTGTACATTCTCTACACTCAGCTACTTCTTGTATTAAGAACCTCCATTCTTCTTTCTTCTCAGTGTTATTGATGGTAAGAGCACTGTTATCATTCCATATACACTTTTTTCCCAATATGTCTTGATTCATACCAGTGCATCATTGCTTGAAATCCAGAACACCTCAAATTTCCAATTGTCTCATTACAGAGCATTAGCAAACCCCTTTTTTTTTTACAGTTTCTCTCCATGTTAGGTATACTTAAAATCTTATCTCTCTTTTGGTAGCCTGAGATTGGTTCTTGCTATTCTCCTTCTTTCAATCTCTCTAGGCCTGTCTCTTCGTTTTTATGACTGTAACTACTATTCTATTCCAACGCAATGTCACCTTCATAATGGTTGAAATTTTACTCCATCCACAGATGTGGCCTGTTGCTTGCAGCAAGTTATCTCATAAAAACACTTAGTTGTCTTTCTCCTCTATGCTTCCTCTTTCTCCTCTCATCATATGCATCAACTTGTACTTCTTTGAACCTACACCTGATCAAAGGATTTTTCAGTTTATGTACTTTCCTTCTTCAGATTATTTAATGTTTCTGATTCCATCTTGCTGTTACTATCCTGCGGTTACTGATATAGTCTATGTTGAGCGCTATGTTCTTCACTGGAGAAGGACACATATACAATATATATATATACATACACATACACACACACATACACACACACATATACACATACATACACACATACATACATATATATATATATATATATATATATATATATATATGGTATGAGTGTTATATAAATACCAAAACTGGCCACCATTGTATTGTACCAAAGGTACCATCCACTCCATCTAAATTCAGGACCAGGTACTGCAATAGTCTAGGGTTCAAAGGCCCACAACTCTTCAATACCCTGCCACAAAAATTAAGAAATTTGCATAAGGTGGAAGAAGATGTCTTAAAAAAGGAGCTAGACATCTTCCTCTCCACAAAACTAAATGAACCAATAGGCCGACGTGAGGTACAGACGAGGGCAGCGGAATCAAACTCCCTTATACACCAAATGTACTAAAAGCTGTATAAAGGCACATACAGGAGTGGTGATGTGAAACACCCAAACTGATGGCATTAGGAAGGGCATCCAGCTGCAGAAACCTTGCCAGATCAGATTGGAGCCTGGTACAGCCTACTGGCTTGCCAGTCCTCAGTGACACCGTCCAACCCATGCCAGCATGGAAAATGGACGTTAAACGATGATGCTGATGATGATGATACACACACACACACGCATACACAGATATATATATTGATTTCTAATTGGGGTTGAAGGCCTGCTTATATATATGTATTTAAAACGGTTTTATTATAATAAAATGAAGACATTGCAGGTGCTCGGTATCAGCTGTCTTAACCAAGACTATCATAAACATACTACACCAGACGGAAACCAATATAAAAATAAACAGACAGACATTACATACATACATACATACATACATACATACATACACACACACACACACATGCACATGCACACATACATTTTGTGTTAAAAATTTGATCAACCTTTGCTTGCTGTTGTTTCATTTCAATTTTAGACAATGTGTTTGTATATCTATCTATCTATCTATATATCTATCTCTCTCTCTATATATATATATGTATATATACATACATATATATATATATATATATATATATATATATATATATA
>NC_068998.1:40020314-40022814 GCF_001194135.2 Octopus bimaculoides
AAAAAAAGGGTTAAAAGTTTGTGTTAAGCAGGAAATGTGTCAAAACAGGAAGTGTGTATAAGGGGAGACAAATGTTTTTAGTTGGAGTTATGAACTCCAACTAAAAACATTTGTCTCCCCTTACACACACTTCCTGTTTTGACACCACATTTCCTGCTTAACACAAACTTTTAACCCTTTTTTTAAACCTAACAAAACTCTCAACTCTCATGCATCCTTATTTTTCCTACCATTATATACATGAACTACTTATTTTATAAACCTCCAAAAGGTGAAAGGCAAAGTTGACCTGTCAGTATTTGAACTCAGTACATAAAGAGATGGAAGAAATTCCACCAAGCATTTAGCCCTGCATAGTAAGATTATGAAATAATATTACTCAATTACCAATATCACTTGCATTTTAACAGCAAGTATGAGAGCCAACCCTGAATATGTGTCAGCCTTAATCTGACCATATCAACAATACATATCCTTCACTATACTTGCCAATGTAGAGCATTATGTCCATCTCTCTGTGAAATAGCTGGACCAATGGTCACGATGTTTTTCGGGATTACAAAAGAGGTAATCAGGAAGGTTTTTAACAAAAAAAAAAAAAAATGCATAAAGTATGATTATTTAGTGGATATTGAGTTTTGTATTAACAAATCATCTTAGATTTTTTTGTTAAAATTCCAGTGATGAAGATTAAATCTGGATTTCCCCACTGTATAGTGCATGAATTTAGTGGATTTAGATTTGTGATACTATCCCTTTATTTCCCATTGTAGATGGGCAGATTTGCTATCTTACTATAATGGGCATTACGTCCATCTGTCTGTCCGTCTCTTTGTGTGTTTCCTCTTTACGGCCAGACGGCTGGACCAATGGTTGTGATATTTTTCGAGGTTACAAAGACAGTCGTCAGAAAGATTTTTAGCATTAAAAAATCAGAAAGTACAATTATTTTGTGGATATCGATTTTTGAATTGATAAACCACCTTCGCACTTTTATTAAAAATTCACCGACCATGAGTAACTGGATTTTCATCATATAGTTTGTGGCCCCATCGTAGATACGAAGGGGGTCGCAAGGATGGTTAATATCGAAAATAAAATGGAAAAAAGTGTGTAACAGTATTTAGTGTGTGTGATTATTTAGTGGTTATTGAAATGTGTCAGTCTTGAGCAGGATTCAAAACAGCTAATCGAAGCGGCTATTGTTTACATCTCAGTTTTGTCAATCAAAATAATCCATGGTACCATTACATCCAGACATTATATGCATAGAACAGTGAGAGGTAAGTCTTAGTTTGATTTTTTGCAACCCTAAAGATTCCACTCACACATGCACAGCAAACAAGGCACAAGGCCAGACTTTAGATCATGAAGGTGTATTTTTACCCACTCCGATGTTTACACACAGCCAATTATACGTCGCTATGAGTAGAGCAACAGACTCCAGTAATTTGAAAATTAGTGTTGACCAAATAGAAAGTATTGTCTACTAAGAAGTTTTCTTATCATATTGATATTATTGAAAGGAATATGATTCATAATTTAAATAAGGAAATTTGTGATCTTTAAATGTATAAGAGTATAAACAAGTGTAAAATAGTGTAAACAACTAAAATAAAACTATATCTAAATAACATTTTTTTCTTAATACTTTTTATGTAGTGGTCGAAGGAAGCTCTGGCTTCATTAGGAATGGTCCACATACTCATTCATGATACAGAGGCTGGGAGCCTATTTCAGTTGGGATGTGAATCATCATCATATGTCACTTAGTTGCAAACACATGTCATATAGCTGCAATGGAATGCTACATCACCAACAATAATGTGATTTCTCTAAGATATCACCCAGTAATCTGTCAAGTCCATTTACACATTTCTCAAATATATACTGCTGTTATGACTTCTCTTCCTCGTTTTATGCCTCCATCATAGATGAGTAGATTTGTTAGTTTAAGTAAATGTACAAGATTATACAGTTTTTGCTATTGCAAAATAGAATTGCTAAGAAATTAAATTATTCAAAGATATTTTCTGCATGAAAAACAGTAGTTAAATAACTATTAATATGTTTAATGAATGAAGCATTAAAAAGCTAATTACATATAATTATACAGTGAAGAAAACAAAACAAATTTTTTTTAAAACCTGATATTAGTCAATAAGTAATATTATTTTCATTTTCCCTAGCAAGTATAGGATAAAAATATAGTTGTATTTATTTGGTATGGGATTTATTGGCTGAATCTGAAACAAGTGACAGAATCATATTAAATATTAAGAAACTCATACATTGTTATATTCATTTCTATTCTTTCTGGTTTCATTTATTGCGACATGTGACTTCATGTATTTTGGTTGATTATATTGATTCTAGTACTTTGTCTGGTACTTATTTTTTATCGACCGCATGCAGATGTAATGATAAAGTTGGCCTTGGTATTAAGAGATGTAACCAAATACCAGGACATATTGTTGTTCAACAGTATGCTGATTCGACT
>NC_068998.1:40028939-40031388 GCF_001194135.2 Octopus bimaculoides
CAACAACATACCACCACCACCACCATCTCCATAAACATTTCCACCACAGCAACTGCTATGCACACCACTACCACCATCATCACTACTATCATTGCCACCATAACCACCACCACCACCACCACTACCACAGCTGCTGCTGCTATTCTATAACTGCCACTAAAACCATAACCAATAATATCAACACAAACACATTGACTATAACAAATATAACCGTGAAAACCAACACTTCTATAATCACTACTACACCTCTGTAACCACCACTACCACCATAACCAATACCATTATCGCCAACAACTTCACCATAACAACTACTCTATAACTGCCACTGCCACCACTACAATACTATATAACCACCACCACCACCATTGCAGACTACCAGCAGTGTTGCAATCAATAGCTTGCCGATGGCTGTCCCTTTTTTTGCATTGTTGCAATGGTTGTGTGCAGACCAGGGAGTCAGCTAAACTGCCTCCTTGCTGTGCAGCCAATATAGCCACACCCCTCTCTGCCTTTCTTTGTCTATATTCTGACACCCCCACCTCTACTATCCCTTTATGACTTTCTGTCTTTTTTTGTACAACACTCTCTCCTTCTCTCCTGTTATGTATGTCTACCTGTCTATCTAACTGTCTGTCTGTCTGTCTATCTGTTTATCTGTCTATCTTTCCACCTACCTACCTATCTATTTGTCTATCTATTTGTCTATTTGTCTATCTATCTATCTATCTATCTATCTATCTATCTATCTATCTTTCTATTTGCTTCTATCTACCTCTCTCTTTCTCTCTCTCATTATCTATCAATCTATATATCTATCCATCTATCTATCCACTATTTATCCACCTATTTGACTATCTACTCACTGTCTACCTGTTTATCTGTTTGTTTATCCATCTGTCTCTATCTCTGTCTATCTATTTGTCTATTACTTAGCTATTTGCCTTCTTTACTGTATGTCTCTTTCTGCCTATCCAGATATCCATCTGACTGTCTGCCTGCCTATATGAATGAAAGTCTGTCTGCATCTGTCTCTCTGTCCGCCTAGCCATCTTCCCTACATGTCTATCTCTCTGCCTGAATGTGTCTATTTATCCATGTGTCTGTCCTTAGATTTGTTTGTCTGAACATATAACATTTGGAAGTCTTAGAAATCTATACTCTTTATCGTATTGTTGTGCATATTTTGTGTCTGATCTGTATTGTATGGTGATTTGACAGCTAGGTGATTCAATGTATGGACACGGGTTCAAATTTTAGCAAAGGATAAAAGTATCACTAATCCATATATCACTACAGAAAGTGGAATAATCTACAGTATCAATTTGTGATAATTTGGAATATAATAAAACAAAAGTATAAATATTATATACTAGATCTTAAAGATGGATTTTTTTTTTACATAGGTACAAAATGTTAGTTTTACAGAAGAAAATAAAATTACGTATGACATTCACATATTTTTTCAAGAACATTAAAATAGAATAAAATACAATTGCTTTATTGTCATGTACATTTACATAGTATGTGTGTTGAAATTTTGTCTTGATAGATTTGAAAAGTTAAATAGATAAGATAAAACAGATTATTCAAAGTAAAAAATATAAATAATAATAATGATAAAATATAGTGTTAAATATGTACATTCAGTCTCAGTAGCTTTCTACTTGATTGTTCATTCACAATGCACACAAAACTAGAATGAAAGTTGTTTCTAAATTTATTGGTGTTATTTTGATAATAATAATAATAATAATAATAATAATGATAATAACGAATTTTTAGACTGTTAACTTCAGATTGTATTTGAACTGATTTTTAATAACAGTGGCCATTCGGTATTAGAGTCATTCAATTTCAGAGACCAAAAATATCAATTCTGAATACAGAAGAATTAAATAGGCTGACATGCGTATGTCAAGAATCATCAGTGATGTACAGTGTGTGACTCTCTAGATGGTTGTATGAAATGTCTTCTTGGTTAGTGAGCACAACTTGAGCACAACTGTCTACAGAAATTTCTTATTAAATCCTTCACTCTACGAATGAATATTATTCTTTTCTAGTGAAGGTACTCTACAGAATAAGATATCTTCAGTAACTATAGCCTTAATGATGATAGTAAGAGTAAAATAACTAGAACTGGGTAACAAAATAAGATTGGAGATTCATATTCTTGTGTACAGCTTTTCTTGAATTAATGCTGCCAACCACACACACACACACACAGCCATGCTGGAGCACCACCTTCAAGAATGAATCAACCCCAGTACTTATTCTACTGGTCTCTTTTCTTAAACCTCTAAGTTACTGGGATTTAAACACTCCAACACCAGTTCGTGGTGAGGGTCATACACAGACACGAAGATGCACACAAATATATATATATATATATGTGTGTGTGTATATATATATATATATATATATATGCATTCATACATATATATATATA
>NC_068998.1:40032624-40035716 GCF_001194135.2 Octopus bimaculoides
TGTATGTATGTATGTATGTATGTATGTATGTATGTATGTATGTATGTATGTATATATATATATATATATATATATATATATATATGTGTGTTGTATTCATTGAGTTGAATAATGTAAATATGTCAAAATCATTCTTTTTTTCTAAGAAGTATTTATAGCATAAATGAAATCAATTGCTGCTACCAGAAATTGAAACACTAGATCACAAACTTGGCTTGGCAACAGCTTGCAGCCACAAATGTCATCATGGGTACATTGTGAAACTATAAACTATAGGAGTTTCAGTATAGATTTGAAGATGGAAGATAAGTTATTACAGGGTAATGTACAAGATACAAGTTCTTTGGAATGGGTGTGGTTATAATTTCAGAAGAAAGCTTAATCTAAAAGAACGTTGTGTATGTACCACTATGAAGAGTATATTTTTTTCAATCTCTGAGGTGTATTTGTGGAATAGTTTAGATGTGTAACTAAAACAAATTACAAGCATTATTCGGTTGAAGAAGATATATAAAGGAATTATTTTTAAGTGTTATAAAGGAGATGATGAAGAAGGGCTAAAGTTTTATTTCATTGACACCATGTGGATGTTAGAGTTGTACATAGAACCTGGTTAGTTGTGTTTATAAATTGTATTGAGTAGTACATAGAATTGGAATAGTTGTTTATAAACTGTATACATGAGTTAATGGATGAGAGAGTGTAATAGACGTAGAAACAGATAAGTTTACACTTCTTCCTACTCATTTTTGAACATGTTATATTTAACGAGTGCTATTTATTTAATTTGTTGTATAGGTTTATTGTTCATTTCATTTTATTGTTCATTTCATTTTATTGTTATTCTCATTTCGTTTATCATCTGTTTCTTTGTTTTGCTTTAAGTTTTACTTGTTTGAAGTCAAAATCCATTTGGCTTTATTCTTCATTTTACATTACACCAGTTCACCAAGATATATTGTCTGGAAGGGATATTATTGCAATAGACTAACTTCCTATCCAAGGGAAGGTTTCTCTCTCATTCACTAAACAATAAAAGTAGGTCTAAGCACTGATCCATCATAGCCCACTTGAAGCTTAGGAGACAAGTTCACGTACAAATTATTTCCATTAGCTGCCCCTGAAATACATAGGCCTACTTGAGTAAAGGTAACTGAAGCTATAACAACAACACTGCTGCTGCCGCTGCTACTACTACTACTACTACTACTACTACTACTACTACTACTGCTGCTGCTGCTGCTGCTGCTGCTGCTGCTGCCACCAGTACTACTTCTGTATAAATACTACCATATAAACTATACTCAGTGAGTAACACCAATAAACTGCACTGGAAAATTTTTGGATTTCAAGTGCAGTACTCTTGTAAATGTACAGAAGAGAATCTTTTTTGCTCTGGGAATCTCCTTTACTAATGAATAAGAAGAAAACGATGAATGGCTAAGAAATGAGAAAAAGAGAAGGCAATTCAATGGAAGCTAAAATGTCATTTCTAGCTTCCAACAACTTGATCATTTAATGTTACATCCATTGCCTAATATTACTGCTCTATCTGGCTCCATTCTCTCTGGCTTGCTCTCAAGTTGTGTGGCCTTACCCTCCCAGCTATCCCTATCAAGCTTCTATCATGCAAATCTAATTCTCCCAGGAACTGATGGTTAATTGGAATATTTCATTAAAATTTTTTTCAAAACACTTGAAATCCTGTTGCTATGAGAGAGTTATGAATAGAAGGAGATTTCTTGAGAGGAGGTATTTTAATTTCTGATTTGCTCTGGTTAGTTTTTTTTGTAATGTTATTTACTTTTATTTTATTTTATTATTATTGCCCAAGGTTCTTGAAGTTTTAAATATTTTTTACAAGAGAAAACATGATGAATACACTCTTACTTGCAAGATTCAAAGAAACAGTTAATGAAATAAAACTAACATTTCCCCTGTAAAATTTTACTTAGTATTTTAATCAATTATATATATATGAAAAAAGTCTAAATGTAAATGCATGTTTATATATATATAGGTGCAGGTGTGGCTGTGTGGTAAGAAGCTTGCTTTCCAGCCACATGATTTCAGGTTCAGTCCCTCTGTGTGGCACCTTGGGCAAAATGTCTTCTATTATAGCCTTGGGCTGACCAAAGCCTTGTGAGTGGATTTGGTTGATAGAAACTGAAAGAAGCCCGTCTTGTATATATATATATATATATATATATGTTTCTGTGTGTCTGTGTTTGTCCCTCACCATCACTTGACAACTGATGTTGGTATGTTTATGTCCCCATAACCTAGCGGTTCAGCAAAAGTGGTTGATAGAATAAGTACTAGGCTTACAAAGAATAAGTCCTGGGGTTGATTTGTTCGACTAAAGGCAGTGCTCCAGCATGGCCACAATCAATTGACTGAAACAAGCAAAAAAATAAAAGAATGAAAGAATATATATATGTAAACTGTGCTTGAGAAGACTCATCAAGCCATGTGAAACTGTAGTTATGGCCAGTGCCAGTGATGTGTAAAAGCACCCATACTGGTGACGTGTAAAAGCACCTGTACCAGTGACACATAAGAACACATGTCACAAGCGAAAGTACCCATGCCGGTGACATGTAAAAGCACCCATGCATGTGACATGTAGAGGGCACCCACTACACTCTTGGAGTGGTTGGCATTAGGAAGAACATCCAGCAGTAGAAACCAAGCCAAAATCATACTGAAATCTGGTACAGCTCTCCAGCTTACCAGTTCCAGTCAAACTGTATAACCCATGCCAGCATGGAAAAGAGCCGATAAATGATGATGATGATGACAATGATAACATATATATATCATCGTTATCATCATCATCATTGATGCCATACTTGCCACTTTGCCATACTTACATGGGTGAGATGAAGCTCATTGAGGTAGATTTTCTATGGTTGGATACCTTTCCTATTGCCAGTCCTCACTTGTTTTGAAGCAAGATAATATTTTTCCATTGCCAGACATGTTTTCACAGAAGACTGGAAATGAATACCACCACAAGGATGTCACATGCATTTGTGTGTGTGTGTGTGTGTGTGTGTGTATATATATATATATATATATATATATATATA
>NC_068998.1:40035726-40045924 GCF_001194135.2 Octopus bimaculoides
ACACACACACACACACACACACACACACACACACACACACACACACACACACACAAATGCACACACATACACACTCGTTTTTTGTTTTTTTTATATGGTCATTATAATAAAAAAAATTAACATTAATCTGAAGGGTTCGTCTATACTTTTTGTAGAGTACAAGTTTATTATTCTCATACAAAAATGTTGTTGACAGTGACTTTGAAGTTTTCGCCAGCTAAGCCATTGTTGGACTGTACACACACAAGCATGCATGCACACACACATGCACACACACACACACACATACACACACACTAAAACATGAAATGAATGGATAGTATGGATATTACTATGTGTTTCAGTGCCAAATTTATTATTAACATATTCTTTTATATAGATTGGTATGCAGTAACATGTAGGATTATGTAATAAAGTATATGTATAAATTTATCACATCCTGAGGTAACGTTTCATAAATTATAAGGTGATACATACCACTTGAATAATGGTAACATATTATTCCAGTGGTACATACCAACATCTCTTATGAAATGTTACCTGAGGATGTGACCAATTCACACAAACACTTTATTGCTTAATCTTATATAATCTTGCATGTTATTGCATACCAAATTCTATGACGTAATAGGTTTATGATAAATTTGCTACTGAAACTCGTGTAGTAATATCCAAATTGTCCATTCATTTCATGTTTTATTACAATAATTATACCACATTAAATATACCAATAAACCTCAGATACTTTTAGATTTGCTGAACACCTGGATACAAATGAAATATCTTTTTGCATTAATTTATCCATTAATCTAAATGTCTATTTACTTGAGTGTTTTTGAGTCATTCCCTCTAGCCAAAACTTGTGTGCTTCACAGTTGATTTGCCCTGACCCCACTATCTTTCAATATATACATATATATATATATATATATATATATATATATATATATATATATAGATATATATACACGAGGTCTGATCAATAAATATCTGGACTGTTACCATAGTAATGAAGCTAAAGCATGGAGAGTGAAGCCACTTGGCACAGATTGACCTTAAACTCTGCTGTGCATGTGCACTAAGCTTTAACATTCTACCTCACTTCCACTATTTACAGCAGTGCTTGCAAGGAAGGTGTGTAGCATGTGATCATCACATTGACCATGACAGAGAAAGTTGTCATGGTGATACCTGCTCAGAGGCCAATGCAAAGTTGCAGAAAGTATATGGAGAAGAGCGTATGAGCTGCACACAAGTGTGCAAGTGCTTCAGACGTTTCCAGTAGAACTAAGAAAACTATCGCAGATGTGCATGCAGCTGTGAGGGGAAATCATTGAATTACCATCTGTGAGTTATCAGAGGATGTGCAGATTAATTACAGTTCAGTTCAGTTCAGTTCAGTTCTTTTATCACTGAAGATTTGGGTCTGAGACACATATCTGCCAAGTTTGTACCTAAACTGCTTTCAGCTGACCAGAAAGACATTCAGGTTTCAGTTGCACAAGATCTCTTTCATTGTGTCGAGAATGATGCAAAGTTTTTGAAAACTTTGCATAGGCCTCTGAGCAGGTATTGCCAAGCTTTTGGCAAAATTTGATGCAAATTCTCTGCTCAACTTTATCTGTCATTGTCAACTCGATGATCACACGCTACATGCCTTCCTTCCAAGCACTGCTTAATTATTCAGTTACCAGCTCAGAAGAAGAGCAACTGGTTTTCTTAGACAGAACAAATACAATCTGATCCAATGTGTCTTTTCTATGTGTGGGCAAATAATAACTGACTTAGGCTGCTTGTTCATTACTCAAATCAAAGCCATATACTATACACATACACACACAAATAAGTAAAAATGAGGTAGGGAAATTAACTCAGTTGCCTGTGGCATGTATTTAAACAATAAAAATGAACAAAGGTTTATTAAATACCATACAATATACATTCTTGATTGATTGAATTTATCTAATGGTGATAGTGGTGGTGGTAGAGGCACCTGTGGCTGCGTCTGCAAATATTGGCACATTGTTACAATTTCTTGGGGGAGAGAACAGTGGATTATATTGATCTAAGATATTTATGTTTTTTTTTAAATTTAAAATATAAAGAAACATAACTAAATACTATGCTACAAGGCAGTTTATTCAATATTCTATCAATTCTGCTATCCTCCATCCAAATATTATTGTTAATAGTAGTGATACTAGTAGTAATAGCAATAATAACAGTTTCAAATTTTGGCACAAGGCCAGCAATTTCAGGGGAGGGGGCTAAGTTGATTATATCAACCTAAGTGCTCAACTAGCACTTATTTTATCAACCCTGGCAGGATGAAAGGCAAAGTTGACCTTAGCAGAATTTGAACTCAGAATATGAAGATGGATGAAATGCCACTAAGCATTTTGCCCAGAATACTAAAACTTCTGACAGCCTGTCACCTTAGTAACAACAACAACAACAACAACAACAATAATAATCCTTTCTACTATAGGCACAAGGCTTGAAATTCGGTACTTATTTTATTGACCCTGAAGGGATGAAAAGTAAAGTCGACCTTGGTGGAATTTGAACTCAGAACATGAAGACAGACTAAATACTGCTAAGCATTTTGCCTGGTATGCTAATGCTTTTGCTAGTTCATCACCTTAATAATAATAATAATAATAATAATAAATAAAATAAAAAAATAAAATACCCTGATGCAGTACCAGGAACTGGCTTTTCTGGCTTCTGATCTGAACTGATCGGAAGTGTTATCATGTACATTGTATTGTCTTGGTATAAAAGATGGGCTACAACAAATATTCTGCTCAATACCATAAATTTACTTTTCAGTTGCTTGACTGTAATCAGTTGAGCATGTCCCTTAGTGGCTGATGATATATGCACCTCTGATCATAAGCAGAGGTAGTGGGGGAGCATCATAGCTATGTATTGAGAGGAATTCTTTGGGGTTTGAATGATTCAGCTCTGGAAACATGGTAGTTTTGATCAACATCCTTAAACAACCCTTATTTAGGGACCTTTTGAGCAGAATGGGGAAAATTCTAACTGGGCTCCACCTGCAAGGTTATGCGCTGTTTGTCTTGATATGAGATCACCATGTCGTGCACATATGGTTGTGTTGCATGTGCCTTGTGTACCCTTATCAGACAGGTAGTCATGATGGGTATACTGAGCTTTGTATATTCCCCCACCCCCGTGTCATTTTGATGGCATGCACTGCTCTCTCACTCAATAATAATAATAATAAAAATAATAATAATAATAATAATACTTTCTACTGTAGACACAAAGCCTGAAGTTTTAGGGAAGGGGATTAGTCAACTACATCGACCCAGTATGCAACTGGTACTTATTTTATCGACCCTGAAAGGATGAAAGGCAAGGTCAACCTCAGCAAAATTTGAACTCAGAACATAAAGAGCTGAATGAAATACCACTAAGCATTTTGTTTTTCCACATTGGTTTGAGTCAGGTGGGTCATCACAGTTCGTGCAATCTTGCATTACAGCACCAAAGAGAACCAGTTGTCTTTGATACTGTGTGTTTTTTAAGTGCATTTTATCGTGCTATTGACACAGTTCTTATTTCAAACTATTATCCTTGGGGCATTGTTTTATGGCTGGGTGCCATCACCGTCAATGACATTTGTCTGTTTTTGAAGTAAAGGATCTCTTATTTCACATGTGTGTGAAAGCACAAAATGAGCAGATGATTTATTGACAAGAGGCATGATAAGACTCATAGCACAATGGTAAAGAAACTCGTGCACACACACATATATAGTCATACATATACATACATAAACACACACACACACACACACACACACATCCCAAAGGATAAGTGAAATACTAAATGCGCAATATAAAGTGTTTTCTCATCTCCATTGGGACGTTTGCAAATAAATATGCTTGACGACCTCTTCAACACCACAGCTCTATGCAAAAAGATGGTAATTATCAATTACATTGTAATAGAGGAAACTAATGTAATTTTGATGAAGTGAGCTTAAACTCAGCCATTGGTCCTGATGGATTCTCAGTAATCCCCCTAAAAAGACTGCCAAACCACTGCAAATCCTCCTCCAATGCTTTCTTGCAAGTTGTAGACTTGCCAGAAAGTTAAAGAAGGGCAAAATATGTCCTCTCTATAAAGGGTGAAGTAGAGCAGATGCAAAACATTATAGGCCTGCCTCTGTAATCTCACATGTCAGCAAAGTCATGGAATGAATTGTCCAGAGGAAGCTGATCATATTCCTAGAAGATAATGACTTACTCCCTGACACCCAGCATGGCTTCTGCTCAGGAAATTTACTCAAAACACTTTTGGTCAATCCAGAGTTATAGTAGAAGACACTTGCCTAAAGAGTCATACAGTGGGATTGAAGCCAAAACCATGGATTGGGAAATGTATTTCTTAACCACACAGCCATGCCTGTACCCACACAAGAGAAACATATGGATGCGTGTGTGTGTGTGTGTGTGTGTGTGTGTGTGTGTGTGTGTGCATGCAAGTGTGTATTGCAAATATATATATTTTAGTTCATGAAAATCGTAACATATTCTATATAGCCATTTATATTAATCATATGTATTACTTGTAATATATGCAGTGACCATATATTGAATAAAATTTCTATATTGTGATATGTATATGTTTCACTGAAACAGCTTTATGGTCATAATGATATTTATATGTGTATAGAATGCATGCTTCATTGATTATCGACAAAATATACTACTTTTGGAACATGAACTTTGATTAGAACCTAGCCTGGTAATATGTGATGTTGTAACAAGTCTGTTTCAAATATATGCAATGCATGTTCTGTCAATGTATTTTTTAATACTAGATTAAGTTTATTTTTTTCTCAAAATGTTGTCATTTTTTATGGCACAAGTATACTTAACATATATTGTATTATGTATATTTGTACATATGTATATGCGTGTTTGCATATAGATGTGTATGGGTGTTTATATATTTATATATATCTATCTTTCTCTTCTCTGTGTGCGTGTGTGTGCATGTGTGTGTGTGTGTGTACAGGTGTGGCTGTGTGGTTAAGAAGCTTGCTTCCCAATCATATAGTTTCAAGTTCAGTTTCACTGCATGACACGTTTGGCAAGTCTCTTCTACTATAGCTCTGGGCCAATCAAAGCCTTGTGACTATATTTAGTTAACAGAAACTGAAAGAAGCCTGTCACAAATGTGTGCATGTGTTTTTTAACCCAATGTTTACACACTTTTATTGATAACTTTGGGGCAAACATTATTTCACTTGGAAACAGAGATGGCTATCCAGCTGTGGAAAATCTGCCTCAACAAATTACATCCAACTCATACTAGCATAGAAACGTAGACATTAAAATAATAATGATGATGATGATGATGACATATGTGTAGATATGTTTCTATATATATGCATATATATATAGAGAGAGATGTATGTATAGATGTATGCATGAATGAATGTATATCATCATCATCATTTAACATCTGTTTTCCATTCTCACATGAGTTGCATGGTTTGACAGGAACTGGCAAGCCAGAGGGCTGCACCAAGCTCCAGTGTCTGTTTTGGCAGGGCTTCTATGGTTGGATGCCCTTTCATCATCATCATTAACATCCATTGTCCATGCTGGCATAGGTTGGATGGTTTGACCTGGACTTGTAAGCTGAGGGGCTGCACCAGACTCCAGTCTGATTTGGCATGGTTTCTACAGCTGGATGCCCTTCCTAACGCCAACCACTCTGAGAGTGTAATGGGTACTTTTGCATGCCACTGGCATAGGTACCAGTTGCATGGCCTTAGTATCTGCAGCGGCTGCGTTTTCACTTGGTTTGACCTGGGCATGTAAGCTGAGGGGCTGCACCAGACTCCAGTCTGATTTGGGGATGGTTTCTATGGCTGGATGCCCTTTCTAACATCAACCACTCTGAGAGTGTAATGGGCGTTTTTACATGCCACTGGCACAGGTGCCAGTTGCATGGCCTTGGTATCTGCAATGACTGCATTTTCACTTGGCTTGATGGGTCTTCTTCTCAAACACAGCATATTGCTGAAGGTCTCGGTCATTTGTCATTGCCTTTGTGAGGCCCAACACTCGAAAGGTTATTACTATTTAATATATACACACACACACACACACACACACACACACACATGTAGGCAAATTGAAAATTAAAAAAGTAACAAAACAACAGAAGTTGGAAGGACACACATAAAATATATTAGCTTGATGCTCAGTATTAGATGGAAAAGGAGTGGGTGTATAACATCTTGAGCACATCTCTGTCAGAAAGAAGATAATGTCCACGAAAAGCATGTGTATGGTTACATAGCTGAATACAGGAGGATAGATAGATAGATAGATAGATAGATAGATAGATAGATATATAAATATATATACACATAGACATCTTTAAAGTAAATCGACACTCCTCGTTATACTGTTTTACCTGTGTGGACACTAGCTAGTGCTTCAGGTTTGTTAATGTATTATGTACAAAGCATGTCTACTAAATACTAGATTAAATATTTAAATGCATCAAGTGACTTTATTTTCTTTCTAAAAATAAATCTTGCAAAAATGATAGTTTTACTTTTGAGATTCCTGTGTACATGTATAACACACATGCGCACACACACACACACACACACACACACACACACAGACACAGCCACACACACACACACACACACATTTATATGTATATATGTATATGTATCTATTTATTATTTATATACATATGTGTATCTATATACATTTATCTATATACCTGTTTACATGAGTGTGCATATATATATATATATATATATATATATATATATATATTGTACAGAGGCAGAGAAATCATATACATGTTCACATGCATGCATAGACACACACATATACACACGTATACACACACACACATAATCTATACATGTTGGAATAGATATCTATTTATGTGTGTATACATATCAGTGTTTATGAATGTTTACTTGGAATTACGTGTATGTATGCATACCTACATACATACATACATATATATATATATATATATATATATATATATATATGCACATATATATATGTGGGGAGGTGATGTATGAAATCATGCCCCGTCTCTTTAAAACTGTGACCAATTCCAAACACAAAGAGATGTTCCAGAAATACAAGTATAGAATGTTATTACTAAAATAGGTTCCTCGAGAATACCAAAGGTTATAGATTATTAATAATCCATGCAATATATCTTGCTAATTTAATTTGTGTGGTGAAGATGTACAACAGTGAACAAATCTTGGTTGTGTTCATAGCCAAAGTATTGCTATTGTTGTTGTTCTTGTTGATGCTGTTCTCATAAATAGCTTCTTTTTTTCATTTATTTATTTTTTTTTTTTTTGAAATCAGCAATAGATGAAATATGGAGGTATGGCAGCCTTGAGATATTATAGTTTTTATTGAGTCGGTGTTGTTGTTGGTGTAACAGTTTTAGTTTCACACTGTGTTATATAGTATATTGTGGTGTAGAAAGAAATATATATATATCATCCTCATCATTATCACTTAACATTGTTCTCTTTTCCATACTGGCATGAGTGAGATGGAATTTATTGTGGAAGATTTTATACAGCTGGATGTGCTTCCTGTCACCAATCCTCAACTGCTACCTAGCAAGGTAATATTTTCCCATGACCAGACATATCTTTTTGTACACAAGACTGGAAATGAACCACCCTGCTTGTATGATGATGATGCTCATTCTCAACCATTACATGGTGTCAAGACAAGGGTATATACACATAGACATGCACATACTTATGCATATATATATATATATATATACATATATATATATATGACAGGATTCTTTGAATTTCCATCTATCAAATCCACTCACAAGTATTTGATTTGCTGGGGGTTATAGTCCAAAACAGTTGTCAAAGGTGGTGTGCAGTGGGATGGAGTCTAATACCACCTGATTTGCCAGCAAACTTCTTAACCACACAGTCACTGCTACCCATACGATACACATGTAATGTGAAAATGTAGTATCCTGTATTTTGATATTATAGTATGGTGCTGTTGAGCTCCATATCAGTTGCCTTGATTAAGCTGACCTATGATTTGGCAGGAAAAAATAAAGTTGGATAATTTTTGAACACACCTCATGTATGTATAAATTAATTTATTATTTTATGTGTTTCGGTCCAAAGGCTGTTGGCATGCTAGGGCACCACTAGTATTAGTATTGTTACCTTTTCAATGGCCATTCTCATGTGGCTTTTGGTAAAGGAGGGAGTTTGACTTGCTACTCTCTGTTGTGTTGTAGGTTCATCTGAGATCTTGAACAGCAGATAGTCCAGGTACTTCTTGAAAACATCTAACCCCACTCCATGTAGATCTCACAGGTTTTTTGGTGAGATATTGAATAGTTGTGGACCTTTGAATACCAAGTTATTGCAGTACCTGTATTGTACTCAAGATGGGATGGGTGGGATCTTTGAAACAATGCAGTGGCATCCTGTTTGATGCTAAAGTTTGGAGCCAGCCCCTCTAGAATCTACCATATGGATATCACTGACATATATACACTTCTTCAGGGCAAAATAGGTTATTACACTTAATGCTGTACACTTTAGGGTAGTGTCATAGTAGTGGTGGTTGTTATTGGTGGTTTTATGCCAGTGATTTTTTTAAATATTAGTGTAGTTTGGCTTTGTGTAGTATAGTGTTGTGTTGTATTGTGTAGTGTATTTTTAATGTACTATAGTGTGGGAGAGTGCTTAGATCTGTTCCATTATTTTTATATAGCAAGTAGATATTAGTTCATATCTGTTGATTTTTACAAGGCAGATGTTGACAGTGACTTTGAAGTTTTGGCTTACCATTCATCATCAGACTGTGGATTACTTCTATCAATTTGGTTTTATCTACTTTTTGGTAGTACTGTGAAAGAGAATTAGGTGTGGTATAGGTAGACAGGAAAAATGGTTGTATAGAAAGGCGGGGAATGAGGAAAGTTAGGAAGAAAGTATGTGTTTATAAGGTTAAGAGAAAATGTTGATGGAGATGGCTATTCTGGTTCGATAGAGGAATTATGTTATTTAGGATTCAATCGGGTGTGTAAGGAAATGAGTAAACAGACATATCATCTTCAGATCACAACTGTGATAGTTGAAGTTATTTTGTGACTAATCAAGATTTTTTTTGTATATGGATGTTCTTGTTTTAGGGTTTGGTTTAATATTAATTTGCACCTTGAGTTTATATGACCTCCACCTAAGCCTACTCCAGATTTTCTTTTCCTCTTCTATCTCTTATCACTTCTATGGTGTCTCATTGCTCAACATCACCCTTCCCACTAATCACTTCACCTGTCCCTTTGTCTCCAGAATGCCAACCTTTTGGATTCATTTTCCTGCTCACATTTTCTTTGCATGTGTTAGCTTACAGATTTTCAAGCTGAATGTAAACCACATAGATCTCTCCAATCTTGAAGGGCTGTGAATGACATAATTTGAGACATTTACCTCTTTGCAACATCACAGAAATGAAAATATACCAACGCTCAACTATTTCCATATCAACTACAGGTACCATTTATATAAGAGTTTAGTCATTCCATCTGGCACCTCTTGGAAGTAGGAATATTACTGAACTGTTGTCAGTGGTGGTAGTAGTGGTGTTGTTTATATTCGTAGTGAGGGTGAAGTGTGGTACAGTAGGTAATTTGCCTTTATGGAAAGTCCACTTTCAGCTCTTGTTGTGAAGCATAGTGAATTGATGCAACAGTGGGTCGTGGTTCTGGTAATTAGTGTTGCAGTTCTGTTTTTATGCAACACAATCGTACTCTCAGACAATGGTCAATCCCTGAAGGCTGTCGGAGAGTTATGGAAGCTGGTTGTTGCAATTCCACATTTACTTGTGTGCACATATGTACGCATAGGCTCTTGTATGTACTTACATGTGCAAACATGAAAATGCACAAAAATATGAATATCAGTCTATAAAAAGTATAAGTATGCATGCATGTGTGTGCATGCAAGTGTATGTGTATGTGTGTGTTTATATATACATACACATAATTACTGTTAACCATATTAGCATTCATCTGTCTGTTTTATTATAATGACATGAGTTTCTGTAAGTAGCAATGCACGTGTGTGTGTGTGTGTGTGTGTATATATATATATATATAACAT
>NC_068998.1:40046024-40049643 GCF_001194135.2 Octopus bimaculoides
AGAGAGAGAGAGAGAGAGAGAGAGTATGTGTGTGTGTTAGAGAAATATATGAGTGTACGTTTGTATATATGTGTCCATATAGCATATAGCTACATATGCATGTATGCACATTTATGTAACTTTGTATGCATGCAGCTGTGTACCACGTGTGTGTGTGTGTGTGTGTGTGTGTGTGTATTTAGTCCTGGTTTATATATATATATATATAATTTGTTCTCTCTCTCTTTCTCTTCTGAATAATAGTGATAATAATAATAATAATAATAATTTTTGCAGTCTGCTTGATCTGTTTTGCTTGTTTGGTAGCAGTGGTTTCAGGTTCTTCATCTAATTCAGGGCTAATGCCTAGTTCCCTTGCGTATTTGCAAGCTTCCTTGAAAATAGAATGTAATTTTTTTTTGCTGCTTTTGTGTTTGCACACAAGCTACAGCATCCAGTCCTCTGTACAGAGCAGAATATTTGCTATAGCCCATCTTTTACACCAAGACATTTTAACACTTCCAATCAGGTAAGATCAGAAGCTATTAGAGCCACTGCCTGGTACTGCATCAGGGCTATTATCATCATTATTATTATTATTATTTATTTATTTTTAATCTGCATGTTTGTTACAATCACTTGCCAAGACACACCTAGTGTCCTAGTGTGAGTGAAGGATAAGTGATGTTACAGTATAACTGAAGGCCTGGGGAAGTGGCAGGGGCAGTTGCAAAATATCTTCATGTAATACAACACAGACATTTAAATTGATAGGGTTTTTCTAAGGATGTGGGCAGTACTTGTCAGCACAATCTTTTGGATTTCTCTGAGACATGGTTCACCTGGGATATTATCTAGATGCTTCTAACATCCCGTTTTTATCATACCTAAGGCACCAACAATAACAGGAATCTTACAGAGCTCCAATGCCTGGACAGAAAGACAAGAAAACTACTAACATCACATGTTTAAGTCATCCACAGTTCTGATAAAATTTTTGACACTTGACCACCTGAACCCCGTTCCGAATCCCTACATAAACAACATATGTAAGAACAGACTTTAAGAAAATATATCTACTTATTTTATTGTTGTGTAGAACTTCTATTAATTAATGGGTGCAGAGTGGCAAGCTGATGGAGTCCAGAGTGTTGCTTCCAAAACCACATGGTTCTGGGTTCAGTCTCCCTGCATGGCACATTTAGCAAGTGTCTTCAACTATAGCCTCAGGCTGACCAAAATCCTGTGAGGGGATTTGGTAGACAGAAACTGAAAGAAACCTATTGTATACACACACACACATATATATATATATATATATTTATGTGTGTCTGTGTTTGTCCCCACACCATTGCTTGGGAACCAATGTTGGTGTGTTTACGTCTCTGTAACATAGTGGTTTGGCAAAAGAGACCAATAGAACAAGTAGTAAGTTTACAAAGAATAAGTCCTGGGGTTGATTTCTTGGACTAAAGAAACTTTTAAGGTGGTGCTTCAGCATAGCCACAGTTAGATGACTGAAACAAGTATCATCATCATCGTTTAACATCCGCTTTCCATGCTAGCATGGGTTGAAACAAGTAAAAGAATAAAATGATATTTGTCCCAGCTTTCAATGTTCTAAGTTCAAATTCTACTGAAGTCAGTTTTGCCTTTCATCCTTCCTTCAGGTTCAATAAAACAAATATTAGGATAACCCCACCCCACCATGAAAATTGCAGGCCTTGTATCTAAATTAGAAACCATCAATCAATGAATTCCTGTTGCCAATGGTAGCAGTGTCATGGAAATGAGACAGACCAATTTAATTCTGAATTTGCATGTTATAAATATCTATGAACTGATATTCCCTCTGTGGTTAGAAAAAGTGCAACCAATCCCTGACGAAGTGTTAATAAATTCTAAAACTAGTGAGGTAGAGATCGATTTTTTTTTCCTGACTACAGAGACTAAAACCTGGTTTATTCACAATGTGTATTTTTCACAGAATAGCTAATGTTACTCTCTGTGTGTGTATGTGTGTGTGTGTGTATGTGTGTGTGAGAGAGAGAGAGAGAGAGAGAGAGAGAGAGAGAGAGAGTATAATATATGTATTTGCAGCCATTTCTTTATCAAGGAACTGAATCTGACAGTTTGAATTGACAGGCATTTAAACTAAATTTCCGGTCATTGGAATTTCTCTTAACTTCCTATATATTTGCTTTCAGGAACTTTCATTATGAAAGAGGATCAACCTATTACATTCATTTATGCTGCTCTCTTTGTGTGTGTCTTAGTGTTTCTTAATCTATATCAGCTCTGATCAAACAAATCTATAATGAAAAACACTTTCAAGTCATGGCCATCACCTTTTACATTTTTCAATCCACATGAAACTAGGACAACATTATTCAATGTATCCTTCTCCTTTTAAGACAGTAGTTTATGATTTGAGGGAGATTTGGCCACTATTTCTTGTAGACTGAATAACCATGTGACTCTCAACCATTTTTAATGAAAGGTCTTTTAGTCTTTTAAAATCATAAACACCTCTCAACTCAGTACTGCATCACACTTACAGTATGCAATACAGGTGTAATGGTTTTGGCATTTTTATTGCTCTCTTCCCTATCATTTGTATAATGCTCTTTAAGAAGTGTTATTACCCCTCTTTGGGAAACACTGGTGTAGAGGTTCTCTTCCTTGCTTGATATATATATGTGTATATTATCATCATCATCATTGTTTAACGTCCGCTTTCCATGCTAGCATGGGTTGGACGATTTGACTGAGGACTGGTGAACCAGATGGCTACGCCAGGCTCCAATCTGATTTGGCAGAGTTTCTACAGCTGGATGCCCTTCCTAACGCCAACCACTCCGAGAGTGTAGTGAGTGCTTTTATGTGCCACTGGCATGAAGGCCAGTCAGGCGGTAGTGGCAACGGCCACGCTCAAAATGGTGTATTTTATGTGCCACCTGCACAGGAGCCAGTCTGACGGCACTGGCAACGACCTCGCTCGAATGTCTTTTCATGTGCCACCGGCACAAGTGCCAGGCGACTCCAGGTCATCAGTGTCACTCAGGCTCATCACAGATTTTGCATAAGACACATGTATAAAAGAAAGTAAGAGACGTAATGCAGACCGCAGACTTATATGTGCATGGATAATTTAACAGTAAGCAAGTTTACTGCTTCTAATGAAAGAATGCCTCAGGTTTTCCACAATATTTCTATCCCCAAATAGTTTATTTTTTTATATCTAGCACTATGTCTTTCTCCATTTCTAAGTTAAGGGTAAAAATAAGGCAACCATGCAAAGCACAACTGATCTTTACACATAGACGCACAGAGTAACCGCAATCAAATAACGATAGCGGAGTACACAACAAACATCAGTGATCTGACTGTCACCAGTACTCTTCACAAGAGATGCCAGTTAGTCTTTTACACTTACCAGGCTCATTCATATTAGACCGAGTTGCTGGATAAATTTTCGTTCCTTTAAGAATATTCTAGAACAGAAACTTTTCATAGATTGGAATTTAAATCCTAATCTCTATAGGATTTCAAGAAAACATTGAATTACTTTTAATTTTTATGATCATAGATAACAACTCGGGTTGTAACTTCTGAGCCTGAGTCAGGCACATGTGAATGA
>NC_068998.1:40050090-40067979 GCF_001194135.2 Octopus bimaculoides
TATATATATATATATATATATATGTGTGTGTGTGAGTGTGTGTGTGTGTGTGTAGGTGTGTGTGGGTCTGTCTGTCTGTCTGTCTGTGTGTGTCTGTGTGTTTCTGTGGCAATGACTTTAATTTGAAAACAGTTGTGCCATTAGCAAAATAAAGATGTTTGATCAAGTATGCTTAAAGGCCTTGGTAGTGGTTGCAGATGGAACAAGCAAGGTTTACTTGGTCTGTGTACAACACTAGAATCAAAATAGAAAACCAGCAATGGTCTGTGTTGGCAAATAGTAACTAAAGTTAGTGAAGTAGTATAAATTATTTTACTTTGAGAAAGAAGAGAAATTTAACTGTTCAGCCCAGTACTCTTCTTAGGAGAGAGAGAGAGAGATGATTTCTACTGATAAACAGTGCTGGATAAACTGGTCAGTGCATGACATTTTCTATTCCTTGGAAATTACTTGAAATGATAGTCAACTGTGCCCAAAATCTGAGCAATACTGTGCCTGTGAAGGTGCATGGTATGGTGGTTTGGCTTTGGACTTTGGACTATTAGGTTGTGGGTTCAATGCTAAGAACAGACAGCACCTTATGTATTTGAGTAAGACACTTTTTCTGTTGCTTCAGTCTATTCAACAGAAAATGATTACCAGCAATCCAGAGGTTAACTCTGTCACAGACTGGTGTCCTGTTAGTGGGGTGTCTTCAATTCTCAATCATTTAAATGCCACAGAAACTTAGATAAACTCCAGCTTAATGGACCTGTATGCTCCAGGTAGATTTTTAAAAATAATAGTATGGCTATTAACGTTGCAGTTATTCATGATTAACTTGAGTAACTGCATCAATAGGATTGCTTCTTAGCAACCTTGGCGTTAGTCTCTTTAATTTTTGTTTTACTCTCCAAAGAAGAATAAGAAAGTATCTGAAACACTGGAGTTTTTTTTATTCCTTATAGCAAATTATCTCACTCTAATTCATTTTTATATATATATATAAGAACTTTTATGGATTAACTTTTGCTGACACAGACTACCACCAGATTTTATAGATTTGACAGTTTACCTTATGGATTAAAATAAGTTTTAGAATCATGGTGATTGAGGTATTATTACGAGTAAGTTTGTTGGTGCCATATTGAGCTGAGATTCTCATAGCCGAAAGCTTGTTTTGTCTTATTTATTTCACTTCTTTTTTTAGCTCTATTGTGAGTTGTTGCCAAGAAAATTCTTCAATCAGTTGCTAAGGATGGGGAGATGACTTTGTATTCTATAGCTGGTTGAGCCCCTCTTTAAAGTTTATTGATCATATTCAACAGGTGTGTATATGATGATTCATGCTATTGAGTTCAGGTGAGAGAAAGGGTCGCTTGGTAACCAGAATTATTAAATGGCTGACTCTGTAATAGCTGTCTTAGCACTTATGAGGTGTGGTCTTGAGGAAAAACTGAGTCATAATCATCATCATCATCATCATCATAACAATGATGATGATGATGATGATCAACAACAATACCACAATCACCACCATCATTATAATTTTCTTTCTCAGCAAGTTTATCATTATTACAATAATAATAACAGCAGCTATCCTCATCAGCATCACCATCACTATCAACATCCATATCATCAATATTATTTATTCAAACTATCATAACTACTCCTACCACAACCACAACCACTATCATCAGTACTAATACCACCACTACTGTTATCAGTACAACCAACCACCACCATCATCATTACCATCATCATCATCATCATCAGTGACTATCATTAATCCACCCCCATTATTACAAATTATCTTCACCACTACCATCATCACCATTACAGGGGGAACTAACTTTTACAGAGTTGCTTAACATTGCTAGAAATAGCAACCAAATTCTTTCAAATAACAACCTACCAAATTAGAAAAGAAGGATGCAGTGGACCATGTAATCATAAATTTGAAAAGAAAACACTTTGATCATAGGCCGACTTGATCAGGGTTGACTTAGGGTTAAATCTCAACAACAACAACATCACTGTAGTTATCACCAGTATCCCTACTGAAATAATTACCAGCATTTCATGGTTAGTGCTTTTTAAAAAAATTTTGTATGGCTTAGTCAAAGGAGGGGGGACAGTGCTTTTGATTATTGCAGGGTCACCAAGACTGATGGGGGTGGGAAAGGACCTAAAAGTCATGGCTTAACCCATGACTTTTGGGGATCTGGTTCGTATATCATCAACTGTATGAACTCCACTAAAGGCACCCTAACCATATGAACTCCACTAAAGGCACCCTAACCATATGAACTCCACTAAAGGCACCCTAACCATATGAACTCACTAAAGGCACCCTAACCGTAAAGGTACCCAAAGGTCAGGTCAGGTTAGGTCAGGTCAGGTCAGGTTAGGTCAGGTCAGGTCAGGTCGTGGTGTTAGACTTGGTGATGAATTAAGTCTCCCACTTAAGAACAGACACAGTCCAACCAAAGGAGCTTTACAGGTTTTGTCTTATGTCACTGATATGATTTGGTAGATGACACTTACTGGGTATGTCATACTAAAAGAGTCTGGCCCCAAGGGTCAGGTAGTGGTGTTAACAGGGGTGACAAAGTAAAAGAAACAGTTGATTCAAAACTAAGTGCTGCCAGTGTAAAGACAGAGGTAGCAGCAGACAGCCATTCTGTGTAAAGAATCATTTGGTAATTCTTATATGATTTGGGGTTTACCTAAACAACCATCAAATGACCAAAAAATAAAAATAAAAAATCAATGTAAAGAAGCAATTTAATTTACTAATGAGCTCAGATTGCTAGAAGAATATATTTGCATATCTAAAATGAAAACAAATTTTACTCAGACAAATGAGAAAGAAAATAAAAATAGAAGAGAAGTGACTTTCCAATTTTTTTTTTTATATATTTTTAGTTGTGTTTAAAAATATGATTATTAAGAACATCATTGTCATTATCATCATACCACCACCACCACCACCACCACCACCACCACTGCTGTTTATGGCAGAATCAGAACATTTTACAAAACACTTTTAGGTGTTTATTATGGCTCTTTAAATTCTCAGTTCAAATCACGACTTTTATCCTTCTGAGGTTGATAATACAACGTGCCAGTAAAGTACTATTGGTTTAAATGACCAGATGCACAAACCCCCCATAAATTGAGTTCAAATCAAGCTTTGGTCAGTTTTGCCGTTCATCCTTCTGGGGTTTGTAAAATAAAGTACCTGTAAAATACTAGGATTAATTTAATTGACCAATCCCTCCCCTAAATTTCAAGTTTTATGTCTATACAGAAACTATTATTATTGGGTTAGTGGATTAGCAAAATACTTTGTGATATTTTTCCAGCTCTTTACATTCTGAGTTCAAATCCTGCTGAGGTAAACTTTCATCCTTTCATCCTTGGGTAGAGTTGAGGATTAAAATAAGTATCAGTTAAGCACTGGAGTCATATCCATTGCCCCCTGATTGTTTCTAATTTAGGCACAAGGTCAGTAATTTTAGAGAGCAGTGGATTGGCAGAATTATATGAGCATTGGAAGAAATTCTTAGTGACATTTAAGCCAGCTCTATCTGTTCTGAATTCAAATTGGAGTCATTGTAATCGATTAACCTTTTCCACCAATTTTGCAAGCCTTGTGCCTTAATTAGAAATTATTATTATTATTATTATAGGAACAAAGCTCAGGTTTGGTCTTATTCCTGGTAGGATTTATGTTCGTAGCAGGTTACTACCTGTAACCTTAGGTATCCACACATTTTCGGCAGTCTTTCAAGTGCTTAGAACCCTCCTGATAATCCTTACTGTCACTAAGAAGCAAACTTTATGTAGGAGCTCTACTGGGCATTCTATTTCAATCTCCTTCAGCCATTTGTCTATATTTTGGCTTACTGTTCCCAACACACCAATTATTGTGGGCACGACCTTTACTGTTTGCATGCTCCAAATTCTTCCTATTTGTTGTTGTTGTTGCTGTTGCTGCTGTTGTAGGACTGGTAGAATCATTAACATGCCTGACAAAATGCTTAGCAACATTTCTTCTGGCTTTACATTCTGAGTCCAAAATCCACAGTGACCAACTTTGCCTTTCATCCTTTAAAGGTCAATAAAATAATTACTGGTCTTGTACTTGGGGGTGATGTAATTGACTAGTCTCCTCCCCTCAAATTTCAGGCCTTGTCCCTATAGTAAAAAGAGTTACTATTGTTATTTAAGGTGGTGAGCTAGCAGAATTGTTAGCATGTCGGGCAAAATGCTTAGCAGCATTTTGTCCATCTTCATGTTCTGAATTCAAATTCCACCAAGGCTGGCTTTGCCTTTCATCCATTTGGGGTCGATAAAATAAGTACCAGTTGAAAATGGGGTTGTTGTAACCGACTTACCAAAATTTGAAGCCATTATTATTGTTATTACTATTATTATTATTATTATTATTATTATTATTATTATTATGTTAACATCCAACTGTCTATGCATTAAGATATTTTATTAGACAATTAAAAATTAAATGCTTTGTCTATAAATACATTGCTGTGACGATGATAGAATATGAACCAGTGACAGCTTTGTTTGATAGTCATGATATCCCTGTCCAGTCATTCATGTCCTCTACTCTCATATAAAACCAATAAAACTTTGTTGTTACATCAGCACTAACCAATGAGGCCTCTATGCTGGGCTGCTTATTACAAGAATATTACTTCATAGGTTGTGTGGTAAGACTCCTTGGGTAAGATACCTTTTTATGCTGGCTTCATTTGATGGCTGGTGTGTTGCTGTTGGAATTTTCTTCTAAATGTTCACAGAAATATTTGTTCCACATCACTAAGGTTCCAACATCAGATGCAAAAAGAAATGAAAGAAAAAATATATTGAATCAGTTTTAAAGAAATGGAAATTCCCACTCACCCACTCATACTTACCCACACACATTCACATAAATCCATTCGTCGAAGAAAATGTTTATTTATATTTTATGATGACTGAATCCAGTCAAAAAGATGTGAGAGCTAACCTTATTGTTCATGTCTTTTTAGTTGTTGAAATCTCGCTATTCATTAATATAACGGCCATTGTAGCTGCCTTTGTATAGTGCACCATTGATTTGTGACCAGCTTGTGTGTATGTGTGTGTGATACAGACATGATTAACAGCTCTCATCTTCTTTTGTCCCTTCAGGCTTTATATTGCAAGATGTTGCAGTAGCAGCAGGGGTGGTGGTGAACGGAACAAGGGAGGAGAAGGTCAGCAACAGTAGAACCAACAACAGCAACAACAGAAACATCATCAACTATTGAACTATTGTGGGTTGACAGTGGGTGAGGGTGTGGAGGAAAACTCTGCTCTGCTCATATCATCAGAGCATGGTCTACTGACTGACCCTTTTTCATCTGCTCATTGATACAGTTTTGCTAAGCATAATCTTTCAGCCAAATCTGGCCACTATAATTGTCTATTATCTCTTTCGGTTCTACTGATTTGACGAATCTCTCATCTGCATCACAGGGTTATTATTATCATCGAAATGTCAGCCAGTCATCTTTCAGATGTTGCCAATGTATATATTGCAGATAGAACTGAAGAGAAGATGGACTTTTGAGATTTGCAGCCATAAGCCATTATCTGAGGTTATTTCCTCTTATTATAGCTTTTACTTAGTCCTTTAGTTTTTCGAGTAGAAATTGAATTATTTCAATTTACCAATTCTTCCTTAGATAATGCTATTCCAATAATTTACCACCTAACATTGTCAGCATTGACATTATACTAAATCATTCCACACCCACCTCTCTTTCTCCTTCTCTCTCCTTCTTTCTCATACACCTTCCTTACCTTTTAATGTATGTATATGTATGTGCATGTGTATGCATACATACACCTTTGTGTGTGTGTGTCTGTATATGTATATATATTAATATATATGTGTGTGTGTGTGTGTATGTGTATATACATGAATGTGCATTGTATATATGTGGGTATGTGTATATGTATGTATATATGTGTGTATATATATATGTATGTGTATATATATATATATATATATATATACACATACATGCACATGCAGACACAACATATAATGTCCATGTATATTATATAAATGTGTATGTCTGTGAGAGTGGGTGTGTGTATGTGTGCGTGTAAATGTTTTAACAGAATATAGATGAGAGATTTATTGTTGATGCTAAGAACATTAACTGAGGACATAACAAGTAAATTTCTTCCTAAGTATGTCATTTACATTCCTACAACAAAATAAAGGAATGGAGTAAAAGTGTGCTAGGTAATTTAATATTTCTATTAGATCTGTATTTTATTTCAGTGATGTGTGTTATTTTACTCAAGCACTATGTAATGACTGTGACCACAGTAGAATAACACCTTGCATTAGGGCTCCATCTCAGAATAAAGGTGTCTGACTAACTTTGAATCTCTGCTAACTAGACTATTTGTATCCTTTCAAACAGTGTCATTGTGATTATTACTACATATTACCAACGATAAAGTTTACAAATTTGGGTAAGCTCATTATGTACTGTGGAGAGACTTGGTGAATACTGAGATTTCAAGCAAATCCCTTCTTTGATACAACAAACTTTTGAAGTAATATTCCAAATTTGTGAACTTTTGTTGACAGAGACCTTCACTAGCTTCTTTGGATTCTGGTTTTTATTTAATGCTCCTCTTTAAGCAAAGGGTGAAGATGTACAACAGTTGAATTGGACTAGAAAACACAGGATCAAACTCTAGAATAATTTGGTGGGTAGGGACCAAATAATATATTTTACTAAATGTCCAGATGTCCAAAATGAGATGTTGTTAATAAGATTATCATTTTTAAATCTATAAAACTCATTCTTAGAGATGAAATAATCTTTTACTTTTTATTTTACATCCTCATTTGTTTCCCATCAGTTAGATGTCCAAACACATCATCAAATGTCTTGTTCTTGGTTGTGTACAAAGAACCTTTATTTTTATACTAAGAGTGATAACTTTCTTCTCCACTAGGCCACTGATGAATATAACTGTATCAGTAACCTGTCAAAACATAGTGCACATGTAATTACTAGAATTATTAATATTTAATGACACAGTCAATAGCCAGAAAAATGATAATCCTATTAAGATATTCTATATTTGTCAGCTTTTAAAAAATCACACACTCACAACTACTCTGCTTCATTCAGTGTTGAAATGACAAAAACGAAAAGAAAAAAAACAAAAACAACCACTTCATTAGTGTTGTGAAACTGGAAGTGAGTGAGAGTCTGAGTTACTTACATGGACATGTGACAGCCACTGCACAGATGCACATGCATGCAGATTAGATGCTATTGTGGTTGCTATATTGGTTGTGATATATAATTTAGAATAGAAGGCTGAGTCATTACAGCATAAAACTGAATGTCTTGTGGTATTCTAGTTTCGTGAACTTTGAGTTCCAGTCCCATCTGGGTCAACTTTAACCTTCCAAGGTCAATAAAGAGCCATTCCAGTATTAGGGCTGATTCTTCTTCTTTCTCACTTTCTCCCCTTCTCTCTGGAAGAAATTGGATGTGTTCAATCTTGGAGAGGGTTAGGCTATGTCAGGCTTTGATGCCCAAGATATACCATATGGCATAATGGCATGCTTGTGATACTGTCAGGTCTTGAGAAAGGAAGGAAGAATAATCTAGAGCGAAATTTTGGGGACAACAGTTTGGCATGTTTATGAGTTAATTTTTTACATTTGTAGAAAAGTAAATATTTGTAGGGAGAAGTTTGATAGTTTGAATGGCAAAGTGGACCTTCATTAGGTTTGAACCTATAAAGCCATTTACTGTAGTGCCTTACACACACACACACACACATTCTCTCTCTCTCTCTCTCTCTCTCTCTCTCTCTCTCTCTCTAACTTAGGCACAACGTCACACAATTTGCTGGGATGGGGTGTGAAAAAACACTATATTAAGATCAACCATGGAAGGATGAAAGGTAAAAATTGCTTGGCATTTTATTCCTCACTCCATTGATCTTACCAATACGCCTGTTCTTTTTCCATAGGATGATTTCTTATATTGGTAATTACTCATGTTTGGATGTTTGCAAACGAATTAGGGAAGGCTGTGGGATTTTGCAGCTCAAAGCTCTTCTTATCTTAAACATGAAAAGCAGAAAGGTAACTGATTCCTTTGTGGTAAATTAAAGAAATCATTGTAAGTTATCTTGTCAAGGATCACCACACAATTCTTGGTTGTAAGGATTGGACTCATGGGTTTGTCTTTTTCTGCTTTCTTATTTTTGTTTTTGTAATGCAATTACATCTATTATTATATGCAGGGTTAAAGATGGAAGAACTCACTTTACTATCTCATGCTTATACATTGGAATTATAGACAATTCATTTATTTATACCAACTTTTGCCTATTTGGTTGAAACCACCTGTTAATAGTACAAGGGAGATTTAAGGTGGTGAGTTAGCAGAATCATTAGCATACCGGGTAAAATGCTTAGCAGTATTTCATCCCTCCTTACATTCTGAGTTCATATTCCACTAAGGTTGACTTTGCTTTTCATCCTTTCAGGCTCAATAAAATAAGTACCAGTTGAGCACTAGAGTTGATGTACTCAACCAAATCCCTCCCTCAAAATTTCTGGCCTTGTGCTAAAATTTGAAACCAGTAGTATAAGGGAGATAATCCATCCCTAATTACAGAAGGACCAGAAGAAGTGGATGATGAAGGGGGCATGAGATGTGAAATGAAGTTGGTAGGTTTTAGTTGTCTCACAAGTGATAACAGGTTGTTGATTGTTCTGTGTTGATTTTTTATTTTGAACACAACCGACACCTTTTGTTTCCAACACCCTCACATTCATGGCATTTGAACTAATGAGGAACCTTTTACTTATTCACTTGACAAACTGAAGATACTTCAGACCCCCAACAATTATTGATATTCTACAATGCAAAGCTGAGGCCACAGTTGAGTATTGCTTTCACATCTGGGATGGTGCTGCGGCATGCACAAACATCCTAGATTGCATCCAGAAAAGTGCCACCTATCTGATTGGCATAAAGTCACTCACAGACACACTTCAGTCTTTGGTTCACTGTCTACTCCCTCTACCTTTTCTTTATTTATGCGCCCTTTTAAAGCCTAGCCAGGCTCATTGGCCCGGTTTCCTGGTTTCTATGGCATATGTGTTCCCCCCAGCTGGACGGGATGCTAGTCCATCACAACGTTACTCAAGAAACAAGAAGAAAGAGTGAGAGAAAGTTGGGGCGAAAGAGTACAACAGGGGTCGCCCCCCCCCCTGCCGGAGCCTTGTGGAGCTTTAGGTATTTTCACTCAATAAACACACACAACGCCCGGTCTGGGAATCGAAACCGCGATCCTCCGACCGTGAGTCCACTGCCCTAACCACTGGGCCTACCTTTTCTACCACTACTATAATGGCTTCTGCACCATGGAGTGGCTGGACGAGTGCCACTGTCATTCAGAAATTCTTGTCTTACTCATCTCTCCTCTACTTTTCTTCACTGTTGTGTCCAATACCCCAAGCTCCAAACTAATCCTTGTGTCCAGTCCTTCCTTCCTAGAATGTCAACCTTCTGAAATTTCCTCCTTGCTCTTACATGAAGGTATTGGTTGACTGGCAAAGGTGCTGGAAAAAAGTTCATGCTAAAAAGTGGTTGCAGTTTGTTAAAGACTTTCAGCTGTAAACATCTTGCAAAAGAAAAAAAAAATTGCAGCATGCTCTACTGCCACTTGTGCGTGTGTACATGCACGTGTGCATATGTATGAGTGTCTCTGCGTGTCCATGTACATATGTGTATGTATAAGTGTGTGTGTATGTGTGTGCTAGATGACAAAGCGAACAACAAGTTAAAACCTTGAGACCCATCCAATCCATATAAGTATGAGAAAAAGGAAATGAAAAATGGCAATGATGTTGATGAAGATGATGTTACAGTAGAAAAGTCAAAGACTCAGTTTTCAGAGAAACAGCAGTATTAATAATAATGATATCCAATCTCTAAATACATCAACAACAACAGTAACAAAACCGACCCATGTATCCAGAGTTAATAATAAAGAATCAAACTCATTATTCCGTATACATATTCATGTACATCATGTGTCTTATTTCTGTTGTGTATTGACCATGCAGTTTAATTAGTTTGGTAGCCAGCTGTTGCTGACATTGTTGGTGTAAACTTGCTGTTTTACCACTCAGTCAATACAGCGTCTAAAATATTCATCTATTGCAAGTATTGCAACAGGCTGTGTAGAAAACTGCTTTCATAAATCTCAATAGAAACATGACTGGAGAATTTTTATCTCCTTCAGCAGAGAGCTCTTCTTTTACTATTCTTCATTTTTATTACAATTCAAGTCAGTTTTTTTTTTCTTCCTTCTGTTTATTTTCATCTTTATGATGATGACTATTATTATTATTATTATTATTATTATTATTATCATTATTATTATTATTATTATTGCTATAGTTGTTAATGTTTGAATTTTGTGATTTTGCTGCTCTTCATTTTTTTTTCTTCTTTTTTTTTATTTTTACCATAAGAGTTTCTCAATAACTCATCGTATTTGTTTGTCAATACAAATTAATTTCTATTAGTTAGGATTTGTATCCAAATCTATCGATCGGTCATTGCTTGGTTTTGATGAAAATGTCAATAAGGCTCGTTTCCATGCCATCCATTTCTTTATCATAGCTTTTTTGTCCAACCCGATCTTTGTCATACTGCCATTCAACATTGTATAGTTGGCATTTACTGCTTGATGAACTTGTGTCTCAATTGAACTAGTTATGACATATAACATATCTATGTATTTACATATGTCAGTCTAGCCAGCTACCTGAATGCCATCTGTCTGTCTGTCTATTTATCTGTCTCTCTCTCTCACTATTTGAATTTCACTTCTTTGCTTGTCTGCCACTCTCCTATACTGTATACAGATCTGTCTAATATATAAGCTTATAGATCTAATTTTTGTATATCTATCTATATCTCTCTTTTTATTACAACGCTTACCTACCTATCTGCCTGTCTGTATGTTATCTACCTTTGTATATCTAGCTCTCAGCCCTTTCTCTCTCTATCTCTCTCTGTTTTTCACCTCTCCCCCATTCTCCCCTCTCTCTTTTTTCTATCTGTTGTCTGTTTCTTAAAACAACTTAACATTGGTATTAAAAATCCATCTAAAAAAAAAATATTCCAAATTTCAGAATGTTTCCAATTTAAACATTAAAACAAAAGACAAGACATATGAGTTAGAGTGAGAGTGAGAATGTGTGTAAAACACGTTAACAATGAATATATATATATATATATATATATATATATATATTTCATCTTGATGTTGGAATTTAATGATGGCAGTTCCTGGGTTTTCATTTAAAGCTTGTGAACTGAAGTACTTCTATTGCTTCCATGACTATAACCACCATCACCACAACAACAGCATCAGCAAGCTTACATGCATACACACTCGTGCGCGCACACACACACACACACACACACACACAAGTAAGCATGCATACACACCCAGACCACCATTGTCCCACTCTGGACTAACACTGTCGTACATTACTATCATTTACTACTTCCTAGCTTCTATACTATTAAAACTATTACTACTAAGAAAATAATAATAATAATGATAATAATAATAATAATAATAATAATAATAATAACAATAATACTTCCTTTCTTTTCTTAATCTTGCTTGCCTTGTAGATGTTGTTTGTCAAAGTCAGCTTTTCCACTGAAAGGTCAGCTTATAATTCTAAACACAAAGAATTTCACAGAAGTCCTAGATGGCTGGCACAGCAGAGGAGTAGAAGAGTGGTGAAAGGAGGGCATTGGGTGTTAGGTTAGAGCTGAATGTGGCAGCAACATAACCAAAATATATTTTATGCTTCATTGATCGCATTGACTATTGATCTCTTACTGTAGCACAAGGGTCATACATTTATAGAAGGTATGTATAGGTGTAGGCATAGCTGTGAAGTTAAGAAGATTGCTTCACAATCACATGGGTCTGGGCTTCAAATCATTGCATAGCACTTTGGGCAAGTGTTTTCTACTGTAGTATTGGTTCAACTAAAGACTAGTGTGCAAAATCTGGTAGATAGATACAGTGTGTGTATACACGTATGCACACATGTGCACATGTGTATATATTTATAAATGTATGTATAGTCATCATTGTTTTACATTCATTGTCTGTGTTGTCATGAGTTAGACAGGACCTCTAACTAAGATGTATTGGTAGTGAGCAGGCTTAGTCACCTTGTTCTCATTTCATTATTGCTTGGCTTTTATAGCTGGATGTCTTTCTTAACTGCAACCACTTTACAGAATAGATTATGATGGGTGCACGTTTTATGACACCATGAGAAATGTAGCCATGTCGTTGTTGCATATAAAGAGGTATGTGTGTGGGTATACATACATACATACATACATACATACATACACACACCCATGCACACATACATACACATATCTTTTTATTCATGACATATATGGGTACAAGCATTGCTGTATGGCAAGAAGTTAGCTTCCTAACCACTTGTTTCTGGGTTCAGTCCCACTGCATGGCACCTTGGGCAAGTGTCTTCTGTTATAGCCTTGAGCTGACCAAAGTGTTGTGAGTGTATCTGATAGATGAATACTGAAAGAAGCCCATCATATATGTGTGTGTGTGTGTCTTTGTTTACTTCTCTATAACTTAGTGGTTCAGCAAAAGAGACTGATAGAATATGCACCAGGCTTTAAAAAGTACATGCTTGACTAAAACCTTTCAGTGTGGTGCCATGGCATGGCCACTGTACAAAGACTGAAACAAGTAAAATACATGAAATAAAAGCTGTAGTCATGGGCTGAAAGGCAGCATTAATGTACCAAACAAAAATGCTCTGTGATTGTTTTGGTTATATCAATTTTGTTGTCCTACCTTATAAGGTTAATAAAGCAAGCACTGGGGATGGGGGTCAGGTGATATAATTGACTAAACATCATTGCAAATAGTACCCCAGCATGGCTATAGTCCAATTACTGAAACAAATAAAAGAGTAAAACAGTGACTGGTTGATTGATTACTGAGTCTCCTCTAAACTATATGATTGATAGTTATTTTATTGATTATGTGAAGGAAAGAAAGATAAACCTGAGTTAACTCTGATGAATTTGAAGTCAGATCAAATTGAAATGGAACTAAAGACCGTCATATTACTATTGCCATCCCCATTATGCTGAGCAACAGGCCATGCTATTTTGTGGTGATTCTGCACCCTGATACAGGATGCAGAGATTCACAGCATAAAATTCAATACTTACCAAAGCTAATGGCAGACAGATCTCTGGTGTAGCGCTATGAAACACATCTTATCATGGCCACTTGAAGCCTGCATGTTTCTTTAGAGGGAATGTGGAGGTCTTGACAAAAAAGGCCTGCATATTCCCTGATTATAAAGCAGTATAGGGGTCATTTGGTTTTAGTGCTATTTTGTGGAGATTCTGCACCCTGATAGAGGATGCAAAGATTCACAGCATAAAATTCAATGCCTACCAAAGCTAATGGTGTAGTGCTGTGAAACACATCTTATCATGGCTACTTGAAGCCTGCATGCTTCTTTAGAGGGGGTGTGAAGGTCTTGATAAAAAAGGCCTGCATTTTCCCTCATTATAAAGCAGTATAGGGGTCATTTGGTTTTAGTGAAATTTAGATCACATCCATTAAATGATTTCTGTTTTCAAATGTTCAGCTTTATTAAGCACCATACTGCTGTTATACCACACTGAGTATGCCATACTAGATATGTTTTAAAAAGTATATTGGATAGTCATTACTTGAACATCTTTTGATCATAATTCTGCTGACCTGCTGGATAACAGCTGAGATGAGGTTAAACAGCAACAGAGCTACACTTTTCTTTTGAGCTAATAAAGAAATTTCCTTACTGCTTGACTTGATCAATATAATGGCCAGATCTACTAAACTGCCATCTTTTAAACAATAACCTTGTTTCAAGTATGAAATATTATGGCTGTACAGGCAAGAAATTTAAAGATAAAAATATAACATGATAGAAGCCAGTAAAATCAAGCATCTGCTTATTTCTCTGACCATGAACTTCTTATCACTACTGCTATTTTTTTTTTAATATTTTAGTCAGAAAGGCAGAGCCCATGACACTTTGCAAGATCTTTAAGATTGGTGAGAGGAAGGAAGGAAGGTATCCTGGTAACATACCTGGTTTTAGGGCCAGGTATGTTCTGGTCCTAATATTAAAAGTATTCAGAGTGTCAGGTTGGGGTGTTAAACTGGTCAACTGATTAACTTTACCACTCAATTAGGCCATGGCATTATTTGAACTTAGAATGCAAAGAGCTGGAACAAAGTATCCCGTCTGACATTCTTACAGTTCCACTAATCCATTACTCTCAATTGTAGCTATTTTCATCGACTCTGAGTTGACCTTGTCAGGATTTGATCTCAGAGTGCAAAGAGTCAGCACAAATATCAAGAGGCATTTTAATTGATTTGCTAACAACTCTGCCAGTTTGTTGTCTTAATATTTAATACTTGAATAGGGTGGCGAGCTAGTAGAACAGACAGCACACCTGGCAAATGCTTAGTAGCATTTCGTCTGCCTTTATGTTCAGGGTTCAAGTTCTGCTGAAGTCAGCTTTGCCTTTCATCCATTCAAGGTTGATAAAATAAGTACCAGTTGAGCACTGGTGTTATTGTAATCAATTTACACCCTGTCTCCGAAATTGCTGGCCTTGTGCTAAAATTTGAAACCTAATTTTAAAACTCAAAACATCTGGGAATGTGCTGAATAGGAACTATCCTGGATTACCTGAAATGATATGAACTGTCATCATTAGAGTTTATTGATCCAAGATTGTCCCGAGTTATCTAGCAACCACACCAACTAGTAACATCTTTGGGACTGTCCAAAGCTGTTTAACAACAACATCAAACTTTAGGGTCTACTGAAGCAGAACATCCAGGGTTGCCTAAGATGAACAACTTGCATCATTTTTAGGGTCTATTGAAGCAGAACTATCAACAATTACTAGCTCATTAGAGTTAGGTAAAGCAGAACTGTCCATGGTTATCTATATCCTTATCATCTTTAAAGTTTACTAAAGCAGAACTGCCAAGATTAATCTTAACAACAACATAAATGCTCCATATTTAAACTGTAGAGCTTTATGTTAGATCTCTTACCAGTAATGTAGTTTGTCTTGCTCTCATGTTTAAAGTGTGTGTTAGATAATACTTTTAAAGATTACAAAGATCTATAATTATCCCTAGTTTCATGTCAATAAGAGATAATTATCTCTTGGATAGGGTGTCAGTTTGTCACAGGACACTTTTCCTATAAGAACTGAACTTAACATTACAGGCTAACAAGATACTTCTCAGTTTTTTAGTACTAAATTATAGCATCTACAGTACCTACTTCAAACCAATAAGGTGGGACTCTATGTGATCATTTGACCTGCTAAAAATAGCCACCAGATATCCTCAAATCACTCCATACTGTTTTAAAATGGGAATAACATGTTGACCAATGTAGTCCTGGATATACGAAAAGATGGGGTGGTCATGGCTGAAATGCCTTTGATCATAGATCTGCTTAACCAAGGCTAATCTGTGGTTAAACAACAACAACCTTTGAAAACTAAGTGTTTAGGCTGTGGACAAGAAAAATAAGAACAGTTACAATGGTTGCAAATATAGCCATGTAATTCAGTTCACTTTACAACTATGTGGTTCTGGGTTCTCTCTCTCTATCTCTCTCTCTCTCTCTCTCTCTCTCTCTCCCTCTCTCCCTCTGATACTTGATGGACATCTTTGAAGAAGCTGAATGCAAACTCCATTGCTGGAAAATGAACAAATATACACAGACCAAGTGAGAAAACATATTTAACAATTAGGCTCTTTCTAGACATAGCTGAAGGAGGGGTTGGAGCACATTGGTGAGAGATGAACAGTATAGAGAGGAAACATTTGTTTATATATATAACACCTAAGTTCATTGTAGTTGTTGTCAACAGAGAGAGAGAGCAAATCTCATTGCTGAAAAATGAACAAGCATACACAGTAAACATGCATATATACATTTAACAATGAAATCCTTTCAAGTCATTATCAAAAATAGGAGTAGACCAAATTGCTGAGAGAAGAACAAGTAAGAAGAGTGGGAAAATAAGGACATGGGTGGAACTTTCAGCCAGTGCTGTTTAGTTGAGATAGTTGAAGAAGATTATAGTGGTGGCAATGGCAGGAGCATCACTGTGTAATAAGTTATGGTATATTCCATAGAATGCTACTTTCATAGACATACACAAAACTGTTTAGCTTATAGACAGTGAAAACATAACGTTAATGTCTCCTTATTTATAATATTTATGTCATTGCTTATAAGTTTCTAATGGGCTAAATATCCCTTAAACCAGGGATTTTCAAACTTTTTGACTTGCGGACCCCTTTATATTTCAGGCTTTACCTTAGGGGCCCCCTTATAAACGCTTATGAAATTTATACATAAATATTTGCTTAAGATAACATATATTTTTACATTTATTTATTTAACAGTATTTAACAAAATAAGTTTATTGTCAATTAAAAGATTTCGATTAAAAAACATATAAAATCAAATTGCCCATAAAAAGTAGTTGCTGTCCACGGACCCCCTGTCTTGTCCTTGCGGAACCCCTGTGGTCCGCGGACCACATTTTGAAAACCCCTTCCTTAAACCACACCTCAGTATCTTAAAAAAGGGAGATACATTAAATAATAAAACCTTATTCTTTAAAAAAAGAAGGAAGGTCTTAGCTGGAATGCTTTTGATCATATTTGCTTTATCTAAGATGATCTGGGGCTAATCACCACCAACAACAAACAGAAATATGAGGAGAAAGTACAATGGCAGAATTGAACCTACCTACTTTTTGTTACTATCCCATTTTATTATTGCCTTTATCCACTTAACCATTTCACCTCTACAACCAGTTCTAAATTACTGCAATGTTCCTTCCATACCGACTGCTTAACAACTGTCATAGATGTTGCCTTTGGCAATTGCTTTGACTAAATAGATATTTGCTCAGTCAGGCTTGTCAGGCTTTTACAATGAACTCACTCTCTTAGGTTCATTAATATGTACACATCATTACATTATATACATATATATATATATATACACACACACACACACACACACACACACACACACACACACGCACACGCTCACACATATACTGGCTCTTAGCTAAATGATTCTTTTTTTCCAGTGTGCTGATAGACTTCTTCCTTGAAGCTCTTCAATTGATTGAGTTCTTGAGTTGAGTTGTTGTAAAAAGAAAGGTAAAAGTAAATAGGAAAACAACAGTCTTGATAATAATAGCAATGACAATGATGACAGCAATCATCATCACCATGACCATCACCACCATCACAATAACAACAATGATACAATGTCTCTAAATTATACTACTTATTTCTTCTATTTCTGTTTCAATATACAGAGCTTCAATTATGGATTCTCATTGGAAAGAAAGAGAAGAGGCAGGGTGGAGCTTATATATATATATATGTATGTATGTGTATATATATATATTTGTATATATATATATTTGTGTATATATATATATATATATATATATATATATCTGAGAAAATAGGAGGAAAGAGAGTCAAGAAAGGACAACATCAGAAAATATGGGGCGGGAGTGAGATATTGAGAGGTAAAATGAATGGAGTGAATGAGTGGTAGGAGAAATTAATAATGATCTCTTCCATCAGTACAAGGCCATGAATTTGGAGACATCTTGGCCAAAGTTGTAATTCAGTGCTAGCAGC
>NC_068998.1:40067989-40074030 GCF_001194135.2 Octopus bimaculoides
CCTCTGTTCCCTGCCGCTCAGCTATTTATCTAATAAACTCTATTGACAAATCAATGAAAATGCCTCTGCATAGTTGTTCAACCTGTTTGAAGTAGCAGTCAAATTCTCCCTCCAATTACACTCTACTGTTTTCAATGAAGAAGAATTTGTTGTACAATGCAGAGTCTCTAATGTACACACAAATAAATGGGATGGTCAAGGTTGGGATTCCTTTGATCATAGGTCTGTCTGCAAAATACAGGTTGACCTGGGATTGAACAACAACATTATTAGCACTGTTGACTCAGCCACCTCAGGAACTCATAATAACTATGACCTTATCTGGTGCTTTGTTTTACCACCATCACTGCTGCCCCCAGCACCACCACCACCACCACCACTACCACCATCTGGCTCTTGGTTTCTCTTAGCAGAATCACCTCTGTTGCAAGCGTTAAGGCCAGGTCTCCAGTCTGGGGATAAATAATGTGACATTCTGATGGGTGCCCCACTCCTCTTACATCAGCAACCCATGCATTGCCCTTCAACCTCTGTTTAAGTCATAAAAGAAAAGCAAGCAATAACAGCAGCCATAACAACAACATTAACAACAACAACAACAACACTAGTTAAACATGGAATATAATTTCAGTAAAAATTTAATGACGAAAAAAATGATAATAATAAATGTTTAATTATCTTAGTTAAAATTAATCTAAATTGTTTGATTAATTTTACAATTTTAATTTCAATATTCCAAAAACTGTCATTTTACACTTTTTGCTATTGTTAGTCTGGGATGTGTGTGTGTGTGTGTGTGTGTGTGTGATGGAGTTTGTGTGTGTATTTGTAGTGTCTGCATAGCGGCACGTGTGTCTTTGTGTTGTTTATGTGTTTTTGTGTATGTATGTGTGTGTTTGCAAATGTGAATGCATCTATATAGCTGTGTATGTGTTTTGTGTTCCTGTATGTGTGTTTTATGTGTCTGCATGTATGTGAGTGTGTCTACAAGAAAGTTTCTGCATATGCATATGTGTGTGTTTGTGTCTACATATCTGTGTATCTACAAGTACACCTGCAAATGTGTTTGAATGTGTCTGCATGTATGAGTATGTATGTGTTTGTGTGAGTGAGGGAGTGAATACAAGCAGTATTTCTCACCTTTCTCTCTGTCCTATTAGTTCTTCTATTACCTTCTTTCTGTTGCTCTTTTCTTTTACTGTGGCTCATTCTTTTCCATTTTCAGCCATTCTTTCAGCCTCTCTACTTTTTTACCATCTTCATTATTTCTTTTTACTTTGTGTCCTGCTATACTGATCCTTTTCACTTCTTTTTCCATCTTTTCATCATTTTTCTCTCATGCGGTTAAACTGTGTTGATCACAAATAAAGTATGCCCACCACAACTAAACTGTACCTAAACAGCTTATATAATAATGGAAAATAAGACAAATGGTTTCTATTTTTTCCCAAGGTTTTTTTTTTAGTCATTGTATCAATCCCAGTACTTTCGTTTCGTACTTATTTTATTGAACTCTAAAGGTGGATCAGCAAGGGCACAAGAGAATGCCAACAGAATGACACCGAATTCCAGAGTGTATTTTTGTTTGTCACACCTCTGGCAGTCTACACTATATGTGTGTGTGTGTGCACGTACACACACAGATTTCTTGCATATTATATATTTACTTTGTGTATTTTAAATATTAATGTATTAGAACCTTGTGGTCAAGAAGTTTGCTTCTCAGTCACAGAGTTTCTGGTTGAGTTCCACTCTGTGGCACATCTACTATAGCCCCAGATTGAACAAAGCCTTGTAAGTGGATTTGGTATATGGAAACTGAAAGAAGCCCATCATGTATAGGTATATATATTTGAATATGTAAGTGCAGGTATGTGTGTTATCCATATCTCCTTGTTTTGACATCACGTGTCCAGTCTTCTGTGAAAAGCATGTTTGGGCATGGGGAAATAACACCTTACTTGGAAGCAAGTGAAAGTGGGCAACAGGAAAGGCATCCAGCTGTAGAAAATCTGGCTCGATAAACTCTGTGCTACATCATCGTTTTAATGTCCACTTTTCAATGCGAGCATGGAAAAGTGTAAGTTAAAACAAAGATTATGATGATATATACATATATATATATATATATATATATATATATTTGGTCTGTATATGATCTGTTGGTAATTGTATATTAAGGTATGATAGTCTGTGTATCTGTGGTTTAGCTCTTTGTGTCTGTATGCATATATTTGTTGGCATATATATATATATATATATTGGTGTATGTATTTATTTGTGTCTTGTTGTCTTGTGTATATACGTATGCTGATCTGTATTCCATTGTGTACATTGATGTTTTGAGTGTATTAGTGTTTTATTTGTTGTTGTTGTGTGTGTGTACATTGCTCTGTATAATTATCTTTATTGTGTATTGCAATGATATATTGGTTTATATGTCTCAACAGCAATTGGTGAGTGAGCATATATATGTGTGTTGGCATGTATGTATGTGTTGCTATGTGTGTTGGTGCAATGTGTATATTTGTACCTGCTTATCTTAGTCTGTTCATGTGTGTGCGTATGTGTGTGTTAGCCTTATGTGTCTGCAAGTGTATGCTTATGTTGGTCTGCATATGTATAAATGTGTTTCTATTGATCTGTATGTGAAAATTTGTGTATGTATATTGTGTGTGTGTATGTCTTAGCCTTATGTGTCTACATGTGTGTGCTCATGTTGGTCTGCATATGTGTAAATGTGTTTCTGTTGATTTGTATGTGAAAATTTGTGTATGCATATTGTGCGCATGCATGTGTATGTGTGTGTGTGTGTGCGTGTGTGTGTGCATAAGGCTGCAAATGTATATTTGAGTGTGTGTGAATGTTGAAATTCTGTTATCTGCATATTTACTAATGTGTATGTGCTGCTGTCTGCATATATTGGCGTGTGTGTGTAAACATGTATGCAAATGTGTGTATATATATATCAAGGTTATGTTGTATTTGTATGTTAATATGCATATTACAGTTTGTCTGTATGTGTGTATGTTAATGTTAGTATGTACGTGCACCTCCATGTGCTTGTGTTGATTGGTTAGTTAATTTCATTTCATTTTAGTAATCAGTTTTCATAAGTTTAATTAGATTCAAGCAAATGAACAATTCTCTGGGAGAAGTTCGTTAGTGAAGAATTTTATATAATTCCTTTATTATGAGTGTCAGTTAGTGGAGAAGATTTCTGGTTTTTTCTTCCTTCATTCTCTCTTCTATTCTTCAGTCTTCTTGTTTTCTTCAATATCCCTGCTCAGTCTTTTATCCCCCAGAAGATTTCCTTAAACCTTAAAGTCCATTATAACAACAAACACAGTTTTGTTTTTTGTTTGTGTTCTGTTAATGTTATTTATTTTTCATTTTTTTTTTTTGTGATTTTGTTTATTTTATTGACTTCTCTAACAGCACCATCCTACCTATGTCATGATAGATTGTCGCCAGTCATCTGAAGAATGCTTGGTCACAAAATCACTACAACACACAGCTCATCTCATTCCTGTCATACAAGAGAGGAAGATGGCAAAAACTAAGGTCACATGACCTGCAGGCTATAGATGAGAGTGAGCAGGGGGTTTTATGATGTTGGTAATTAAGTGCTTTAAAGACAGATGTCTGGGCGATGCAATGGATACAGCAATATCTCTTATCTTGCAGACAATGAAATATCTTCAGCTTGTTTCCTGTATTTGCTTTGGTAGTAGGTGTGTTGAACAAGAATAATAAAATAATAGAATGATGGAATAAGTGAGTCATCCACTGATGGGAAGATGGGGAGTTTTTCTACGCTTCACTGTGCATTTCAAGTGAAAGATGTTTTAAAAAACTGTCTCATTTTAATTACATTGTGGATGCATTCATTCTTTACTAAACCATAATTTTGCCAAAATGCATATTCATGGAAAACATGCAGATATATATTGGCAATGAGAGATAGGTGAAAATTTAAGACAGCTCGGAGCCCCATGTGACTGATAAGAGGTGGTGTCTTGATTCAGTTTCTTGACATAAGATTGATTAATCTCCCCTTGGATAAAATGTTACACTTTTTTCAGATAACTTTCTCAGAAGATCCAACATCTAGTGATTGTTTATCTCTAGCTTATCACTGATCTAGCAAACCAAAAGCTTTCTAGGTGTGATCATTCTATCCTTTTATATATTCGTGACTACATTATCAACGACCTTCCTTTTTAAGAGAGAGATTTGGCTGCTCTTTCTAGCAGAATGAACAACTGCTTTAAGCAGTTGTTCTCAACCGGGGTCCATTTGGTCCTTGGGGGTTCATATAAGATTCTTTGTTAAAATTTATCTGAAATAAATAAGTTATATTTCTACAATTCACAAAATCTTTTAGCAATTTTTTATATAATTCCTAATGATATTTAATTACAAAAATAGAGTATTCGTTTTTAAACATCTAACGGCTAGGAGAGTCCATCCAAGTGAAATGGGAATCAAAGGGGTCCACAGGTAAAAAAAATGGTTGAGAAACACTGGCTTAAAGGTTCTCTTATTGACCCAAAATTTGTTATCTTGCTGATAGATGCATTAGCATTTACCTCATGGTGCAAAGTCTCAAATAAAAATTTCATAAGACTAGTCTGTCTGTCAGGGCTGCCTACAGTTTTGTGACACTGTGCTTAATTCTGTTTCCTTGTGTTAATTAGATAAGAGATAAATTTCCTCCTGGCTAAAGCACCAGTCTGTTGCAAGTAACTTTTCTGCAAGAAGAAATAAATTCAGTAATGCAAGTCAATGAATAACTAATCAGATTTACAATGCAGCTGCTGCCCCCTACTGGTATGTTTTCAGATTTACAAGGATTTCAGTGGTTTGGGTTAAGTATTTGAATATGAACAGAATGTTGTACCAGTGAACCAAAGATAGGAAATGAACTGCTGGTCTCTTGGCCAGTACTCTATTGACTTAGCCATCTGCATTTGCACTCTCCTTGAGATTAAGGACAAGGCTAAACTCTGCAGAGTGGGGGAGGCATGGGAATGCCATGGGGTTGCATGGTTTTCAGTACACTTGTATATACACATATCATGCACATACACCTACCACTCTTGTATATAATATATAATCACTAGTCTTGTTTAATATATACATCATGCACATATACCTACATATATACAGATATCAGCACATACCTGGTATCTTATGTATACACATGTTTATTCCTCTGTATATATACCTACAAGTCAATGGCCTCACATAGATTTGTTTATACTTACAAGTAATACAACTACATTCTGCAAAAACATCACAAAAAATGCTACTCAGAGTTTCATGTTTGCATTTGTCTGACAATTGTGATTATGAATAGAACAAGAATTAAGGTTATATGTATAAATATATTATACAATTTACATTGACAGATACACGTTTGAAGGTTTCATTTCATTGGTCATTTTAACTAATGGATTTTTTTTTGGTTTTTTTCAGAAACGATGATATAAAATTAAATATCGTATTGTTTAAAATCAAAGAAAACCTTACATCAAAAATAAACTTTAGTTTAGAAGGAAAAACGTTCATGCCTGGAGTAAATTTTAATCAAACTTCTTTTAACATTAATTAATTTTAATGTATTTTAATTAATTTTAAATTAATTTTAATTAAACTTATTTTAACATTAATTAATTTGCTCTGGGCATGTATGTGCTACCTTCTAAACTAAAATTTACTATTGGTTTAAGGTTTTTCTTGATTTTACACAATATGATATTTAATTTTATATCACTTTTAGTTGAAACCACCGGTGAAATGAAACCAAATTCAAATGTGTAACAGTCAACGTAAATTGTACAATATATTTATACATATAACCTTAATTCTTGTCCCATTCTTAATCACAACTGTCCGACGAATGAGAATGTGAAACTCTGAGTAGCAGTTTCTTTGTAATATTTTTGTAATGTTTTTGCAGCTTTAATGATAAAGAATATATGTATGTATATATATATATACATATATATATACATACACACACACACACATATATA
>NC_068998.1:40074130-40084274 GCF_001194135.2 Octopus bimaculoides
ATATATATACATATATATATATATATATATACATACATATATTTATATATTGATATTTACACACACACACTCTTATACAAACAAAATATTCATAAATATAAACTCACTTTTCTATGTACAGATTGATACAAGCATGCTCATCTACAACATACATGAAACTCACATTCACAAATACGTGCACAGTGAAACATGTATATACATCTAGACTTAGCCTTACTCGTACATGCACCTGCATCTATAATTCACTCACCTGTGGACACATAGGCATAAGCATACATCCTTTTACACAGACATGCCATGTCATACATCTCTTCCCCAATACCCATGCCTCCACGTCATCTCAATAGCATTTCTCCTAATGAAACACAGAGAACATTGCATTAACTTCATGGCGGATTAAAGATTTTATTTGTTCTAATTTTGGTGTTCCATCTTTCTGTTTATAGTTCAGAACTTTCTATAATCCACAAACAAAAATATTAATTTCGATTCCATTTGATCCACTGTTGTTTTACAATTGATTGGAAGATTGGGTAATTTTTCAAGAGTTTTCAACTGAATAGTTTATTTAATTGAATTCATGTGGGTGTAATGAGTGTGTATAATGTATAGTGAATGGGTGTCTGATTTTGTGTTCAGGGTATGTATGGGATGTATGGTGGTAGGAAAGGGAATTCATTTAGCAGAGAAATATTTTTGTAAGTTTTTCTTAGCAATATTTTGGTATTTCTTTCTCTTAAAAGGAAGTTGCAATCAATGTAATCAAAAAGTTTTTCACCCTTTCCTTCATAACCACAGGCCAAAAAGTAAGCTTCTGTGCTGTTGTTAAATCTGCTAGAAAATACAGCCAAATCTCCCTCAAATCACTCCCTATTTTTTTTTAAATAAGGTAAAAACACATTGGACAATACATTATTTACATTTGACGGATATTTGTCCTCATTTTGTTTGTTGTTAACACAACGTTTTGGCTGATATACCCTCCAGCCTTCATCAGGTGTCTTGGAGAAATTTTGAACTTGGGTTCTCATTCCTAAGGTATTTTTCAATGTTATTATTATTGTTCAGGTCGCTGCTTGGAATCGAACTCGGAATCTTGGTGTTAGTAGCCTGTACTCTTAACCACTACACCATATGCCCACAGTATATGGCGTAGTATAAATAATGTACATAATTCCTCATCTCTTAAATATAGAACTACATTGGACAATGTTACTTTGGATAAGCAAAAAGACAAGTGGATTATGGCTGGAATGCTGAAGTTTCAACAACAACAAGCCATAAGTTATTTCTGTGCTAAGTAAGAACATAATCATTTCTCAATTGCAAGGTTTGCCATGTATGCAGTTCTAGTCACAAAGTGACCATGAAATAAACCTGCCTGTTTGACATAATGCTAGTTTGTTTCACACACTTATGTATATACAAATTTTTGTATATGCACACTACTCAGACATGCATAAACTTATATTAATACATACATATAATTAATTATTCCTCTGGTTACACAAACATGTTATTCACAAATAAACAAGCTCAATAATTTAAAATCATTCAAGTCAGCAGATCACTTGCTGATTCTCCAGTGCTTACAGTGGTGAAATATGCCATATCTGAATCAACAAGAAAGGTCTCTATCACTTACAAATTTCACCTTTACAGTCTTAAAAAAAGATGGCTACATTGAATTATGTTGTCCTTTGTACAGTGTGAATGAAAAATGTTGAGACAATCATATCAGAAATGTCTTTGATTTTATGTTTGCTCAGTTAGGGTTGACCTAAGGTTAAACAGCAACACGTTCTTGAATCTATGTGTCCACGAAAATTGAAGCTAAGCATTTTCACCTGGTACAATGTATTATCATAGGCAAAAATACAAACTCTTGATGTCTTGGTTGATTAGGTACAGGCATGACTGTGTGGTAAGAAGTTTGCTTCCCAACTACCTGGTTCCAGGTTCAGTCCCACTGCATGGCACCTTGAGCAAGAGTTTCTACAATAACCTTAGACTAACCAAAGCCTTGTGAGTGGATTTGGTAGGTGGAAACTGAAAGAAGCTCATTATATGTATGTATGCATGTATATCTTTATATGTGTATGTGGGTGTGTCTTTCTGTCTGTTTTTGCCAAAACCCACCCACTACTGCTTAACAACCAGCAAAAGAGACTGATAGAATAAGTATCAAGTTTTAAAAAAATAAGTACTTATGTTGATTCATTCAACTAAAATCCTTCAAGGTGGTGCCTGAATCCCTGGCTGCAGTCTAATGACTGAAACAAGTAAATGATAAATGATAAAAGCTGTTTGCCTATATAATCAAATATAACCATATTCTATGGATAAACATATGAACATTAAAGCAACCCATAATATCTGCCCTCCATTTCTGTAGACATACTGACATCTTATATATACCCACATTCTTTGCACTTTCACTAGCATTTCATAATATTTGCCCACAGTTTCACAAATATCTTAACATCCTTTAATATTTATCCACAATACTTAATCTGCCTCCATGTCATATTCGCTAGCAGTCTCTACATCATCCCACTTTATTGCCCATTTACGTTATGCATACACCAGCATGCTTTATTTGCCTGTAATACATTGATATCTCATTAATATTGCCTACTTTCTCTCCAGTTGCAACAGCATTGTATTTTTACTTGTAATATCTAAACAAGTAAAGGTTAGTGACAGGAAGGGCATTCAGTTGTAAAACAAAGCCTCAATAATATCTTCATTTAACTCTAAGGCAGTGAGCTGGCAGAATCGTTAGCACACTGGGAAAAATGCTTAGTGGCATTTTGTCTATGCTTATGTTCTGAGTTCAAATTCTGCTGAAGTCAACTTTGCCTGTCATCCTCTCAGGGTTGATAAAATGAGTACCAGTTGAACACTGAGGTCATTTTAATCAACTAAATCCCTCCCCTGAAACTGCTGGCCTTGTGTCAAAATCTGAAACCAATATCTTCTTCTAACTCATGCAAACATGGGAAAATTGATATAAAAATGAATGAATGGACAAACCAAATGTTATTATGTCACCTCTTAATGAATATTTAATGAACATTTTATATTTATATGTGATATAAAATGCATTTATATTTGCCCACATTGTCTCTTACATACTCACTAAAATATCATATTTACTTTTACCCCTCAATGCCCTATATGCCTATATCTTCATATTTGCACACACACACACACAGACATGACAACTACACGAACACGACTTTCATCCCAGCATTCATAATATTTGCCTATTAACCATAATGTATACATATAATGAATGACCATTGTTTTAACTGACTTACCTAAAGGAACAGTTGAATAAAAAAACAAACCCATTCATTGCTAATCACTGATTGTTTAGTTAGATCTTTTTTCCGTTTCTTTTCTGTTTTTTTTTCTTCTTATAAAACATTTGTTTTTGTCTTCTGCCATTTCCAATAAACTGAAAACTGGATTTGTGTTTTATTTTCTTCCATTAGAAGCGATTTATCTTTTTTTTATATGTATATATTTTATATTATTTTGTTTTTGCTCTACTTCAGTTTCTGAAATCTTTTGGAAATTAATGGAAATTCTTTTAATGTTTTTCAACTTAATCAAATTTACTATTGTTCTTAAATACAAGCATATACACATGCAATCATGTGTGTGTGTGTGTGTGCATGTGTGTGTGAGTGTGCATGTGGATGTATTGATACACTTTTATATGTATATGGGTGTGTATATGCAGCAGCATGTGTGGGTGGTTGTAGGTGTGTATAATATAAATATATATATATATATATATATGATAGCATGGGAAAATGAACATGAAACAATGATTATAATATACTCTTTAAATGCATGTAACGCATACGCAAGCATGCATGTGCATACATATACACACATCTGTCCATATGGACCCTTGTATTCAAATATTAAGATATGTATATATGCATGCAATATTGAATTTCAGTGAAACACACACCTGCATGCATTTAAGTGTATGTATATATATATATATATATATATATATATATATATATATATATATATATATATAAAAACAGTTGTATCCCACCTACATGTAACATTACACTTTTCACCCTCTCTACTCCAAGAAATCGAACTGCAACTCCTCTTCTAAATGCATCTTTCTCTTACTCACATCTCCTCTTCATAAATAATGATTGTTTTCCAATCCCTGTTCTTGCACTCACTGCTGTGCTCACTGTATTGCTGTTCCCTACACCCCCAACATCGACATCCACACCCTAATTTTCCAACCAGGTTCTATGCTCATATTTTTGTTACTTATGATTATACCCTAGCACTAGATCATCTCTCTTCTGTTCTCTCTTCAACTTTTGCTATTTCCTACTCTCTCCCCCTCTCTCTCTCTCTCTCTTTCCCTTTGGTCACTCTCTCTTTCTCCTTCTCTTGTTTTACCTCTGACTAGATAACCAAGCATCACCTTTACATCAGCACACTTGTTTCTAGCCGCTTTCTTGTACCACTCTCTCAATCTCTATCTCTTTTCTCTCTCTCTCACTGGGTAACCATGTACCTCCTCAGTAGCAAGACACCTATTTCTGCCTCTCTATTTCTGAGTTACCCTCTAACCCTTCATCATTTGATACTGGATGGCCTTCTCTAATGCCCCCGCTGTTGTGGCAAGACACCTGCTACTGTCTCTGTCTCTTTGTCACACTAACATTTCATCCTCGGACACAAGTTTATCTCTTCAAATACCCTGCCCCTCTCATACTTCCTTGTCTTGTGAGTTAATTGGTTTCCCTGCCATTGCTAGTGACACATTAAAAGCACTGTAAAGTGGTTGGTGTTTGGAAGGGCATTCCGTTTTAATAATCATGCCAAAACTAACCTTACCTGAGTTAGTGCCACGTGATAAGCACTCAGTCAACTCCACAACGTGGTTGGTGTTAGAAAGGGCATCCAGCGGTAAAATTCCTGCCAAGACAGACACAGTAGCCTAGAGTAGTTTTTTTCTTTCCAGTAGGTTGGTGCATAATTATTGCGGCTTTTTTGCAATAAATTTTATTCAACAAAATCAATAACTTATATATATATATATAAATTCAGAAGAGTGGTACAACAAGGCACCAATATTTACTGGAAAATAGCAATCGATACAATTATGACGCTATTGTATAGCTTCACTGCGTATATACTGGTAAAAATGTGTGTATGCAACAAACATGAAAAATTTGTCTTACCTCTAGGAAGAACATTCGATAAATGGACAACCCAGAATAGGATAATGCAGGACTGGTTTCAGACTCTTCAAATACGTTTCACAACGTAAACTTGATCAGTCTTCATCAGCTGCATTTACCTAGACAATATTTCAAATGTTGCCACATCAATGCCAAGTATACTCGCCTGAACGCTTAGCCGTTAACAGAACTGAGAACAGTGAAGAAGTTATCAATGAAAAATATTTCAATACAAATGTATTAATTTCCAGCAAAATAAAGCCCTATAAGGGTATATATATATATATAAATTCAGAAGAGTGGTACAACAAGGCACCAATATTTACTGGAAAATAGCAATCAATACAATTACGACACTATCGTATAGCTTCACTGTGTATATACTGGTAAATATGTGTGTGTGCAACAAACATGAAAAACTTGTCTTACCTCTAGGAAGAACATTCGATAAATGGACAACCCAGAATAGGATAATGCAGGACCTTTATTTCCTTTATACAACTACTTGCATGGATTAATAACTATTTTATTTATATGATATGTGATGCTCAAATCTATTTAGCACATTAAAAAAGGTCATTACCTAACCAAATTAAGATGTTTATGAGCCAGGCATTATTTCTGCTTATTTCTGATGTGAATGTATTAGCAAAATCCTTTTTATTAGCAACTTCATCAGGAGCCAGCTGCAGATTGGCAGTCATACTAAGAATAGATGTAAATATATACAAATCAGTGGGGGAACCTGAGGATTATAAGGAAGACCAAAAACCTCTTATTCAGTCGCAAACAACCTGTCTTGTAAATATTTAACCTTTATATTCTTATGTATTACAGCTATTGACTGTAATTAAATTTAAACTTATGTATTACTCACTGCCAACTTCATAGTTCTTAACCCAATCGCATTGAGATTGTTAAATGTAATGTTTATTTATATACACTGTTTTGAATTAATCACTGCTTATCTCATAGCTTCAAAATTTCAATGATATAATTGGTTATTTTTAGAATGACATTGTGGGATACGTGTGAGAGGCCAGATTTGACTAGTTTGAACAAAAGCAGGTAGAATATGTGGGTTAATATATCATAAGGGATCAAGCAGTATCAGCCCCCTTGGGAACCACTGCTGTAAGACAAACATTTCTGTCATATTTACAGGCTACTGGTTTGTTAGGTGTCCAGCTGATTAATATAGATTCCAGTGCTTAATACTAGATCCAATTAATATGGATTCCAGTGGTTATTACTAGGTCCGAGACACAAAGAGATGAGTGTGTCAGATGGGTGTAAGTGGTGGTAGAATGCAACTAGTTTGTTCAGTAGAGGTTGCTTCTAGTAGTAGTAGAATAGATCAGTGATTCTTAATCTTTTTGATTTTGTAGCACACTGGAGATTAAATGAAAAGAAAAAATTTACTGGCATACTTCAAATATAAAGTTATTAAAAAAACTGTTTTAAGTTAAAAATTTTTTTAAATCTGTGGAAAATTATTGCTTGTGTTGTTTATTAATTATCCTTGTGTATAACAAAATATGTTTTTCAAGACACTCAAGTATTATTATGGATTTTCTAAAGCCTAAAGTTATACATTTTTCAAAATCTGCAGTACATTATTTGAAAATTACTGAAATGGACAGTGAATAGATAGCACATCTGTAATTGTATTGTGTCATGATACAATTTGCTGTTCTCTTTTTGTAATCAATAACAAATATTGTATTTATAGCAACGAGAAACAATATTGTATTTATTTCTTCATATCTTCCCCCCCCCTCCTTGTTAAGGGAAAAAAAGGCCTCTTTATTCTTTCTAAAATGAATAAATAAATGTCACACATGCCAAACCCTATAAATTACAAACAATTTAAGACAACAAAATCTCCTTGACCTTGCTAGAAATAAGATAAATCACTCTCAAATTATTCCCTGTTGTTTGAATAAATGGAAGGGCAATTTGGATAATGTATTTCTGGTTACATTTTGTATAGTAAAAAAAAAAAAGCAGGATGGTCAGTCAGTCACAGCTGGAATGCCTCTGGCTATATAGATCTGCTTGATCAAGACTTACCTGGATCAAAACAACAGTTACAGATCACAATGATTCAACTACTCTTACAATTACTCTACATAAACACATGTGATTATAAATAGAAATAATAATAACAATTCATTACATAGCCCAGCAGGCTAGAAATTTGTAATAGAAGGGACTCAGTTAATTGAAATGACCTTAGTACATGTGCAGTACTTTACTTCAGCAAAACTGGATAGTTGAAAGGCAAAAATCAATCTCAGCTGTATGTATTTTTAAATTCTGAGCTTAGAAACATGAAGCTAAATACTGTAAGGCTTTTAGTCTGGTACTATATTGTCTCTGCCTATGCCAAATGATAATGATAATAATAATGGTTTCTTTATTAACCACAAGGGTAATAACAATAATAATAATGATAATTCTTTTATTTACTGTCAGGGCACCAATTGAATATGTAACAAAAGTGAAAACAAAGTGACACAAAGGACATGTATTTCATTCTTTTGTAAGAATAGTGATTTCTTTCATTGGAATAATAATAATAATAATAATAATAATAATAATAATAATAATAATAATAATAATAATAATAGTAATCACAACAATAATGATAATGAAGATGATAATGAAGAAGAAGCATGTCAAATTTTCTCTGGAATAACATTTTTGTTCTACATTAAAAAAAAACAAAAAAACACATATATATAAACCAAAGGGGAAGATTCACTGATATTTCTCATTAAATTTCTTTTATTTCTTTCCTCTTCGTATTCCAGCATCCAAACCTTCTGGCAAATTTCAAAGAATTGAATTGTTTTTTTTTTTTTCTCTCTTTCTCACTTTCTTTTCTTTTCTTTCTTTTTCCTATTTTGCTGTTATTTTCTCTTTAGCAACTTCTGTTTTCAACATAATTATTTAATCATGAAAAACATTAAAATTAAAAAAAAAAAAATGGCATCGACATATAAGGGTTTTTTTTTAAATTTGAATTTTGTAGTTTGTTTCTTTGTTTTTTTTTAAAGTATTTATTTATTTATGTAATTTAAAAAAAAAAAACTAACCAAAAGGAGGAAAACATTACAAACTAAGAAATTTTTTTATTTTTTGCAAAAATTTCTTTAAAGATGGAAAAAAAAATTTGTTTGAAATATTTATTATTCATAGAAGACATTTGTTTTTGGTTTATTTTGCTGGTTGCAGGAGATAAAAGGATTAAATAATAATAATGATAATAATAATAATAATAATAATAATAATAATAATAATAATAATAATAATGATAATATATTTATAAGGCTGTTGAGGATGATTTCTTGCACAAAATGATTTCTTTAAACAAAATAATGATCAATGGCAATAATAATGATTTCTTGCAGTGACACGAGACTACAATTGTATAGTAGAAGGGCAAGAGTTGATTGAATCAACCCAGTGTATTACTGGTACTTATAAGTCTGATAAGATTTCTACTTGGAACATGTGTAGACATAACTAAATTCTGCAACAGCATATTTTGTGTGGTCAGAAGTTTGCTTCCTAACTTCATAGTTCCAAGTTCAGTCCATTGCATGGCACCCAGGCAAAATATCTTCTACTATAGTTCTGAGTCAACCAAAACCTTGTGAATGGATTTGGTTGACTGAAACTGAAAGAAGCCCTTTACACATGTATGTTTATATCTGTGTTTGCATCTTTGTGTTTGTTCCTCATCACCGTTTGATAACTGGGATTGGTTTGCTTACGTTCCTGTAAATTAGCAGTACCACACTTAAAAATAGATAAGTACTTGGGCCAACTCATTTGACTAAAACCGTTCAAGCCAGTGGTCCCAGCATGGCTGCAGTCCAACCACTACAAGCAAGTAAACTATGAAAAACAACTGTTCTTTGTAATAAGGCTTTCTAACAATTCCTCAAAATTGCATTTGTGAATTTAAATGACAACAGTATATTACTGGTATATATTTCATCAAACCAGACAAGATGAATGTATCTGAGTATGCACATGGAACATGGTAAAATTTATAAAAGCTAAGAAAGCATCTGTCGTAAGACTTTTCATTTGCATCTACCACACTCTCTTGCCATATACACCAGTCAGAGAAAAACTGCCTGCTCTTTGTAGCCAAAGAAAGGCAGTTGGGTAATCATAGTGTTTAGCACAGCTGGTAACCATTTCACAAAACAACACAAGTCAACAATGCTTGGAACAAATGCATGCCGAGTAGTTTCATCACTTTGTGTGTATCCCAAATAAACATGGTTTGCACAGCACTGCTGTTCTTTTAGAGTTTATTATCTCTAACCAACAAAGCCCACTACCCAGGTCAGTAGCATTATATACATATATATATACTTATATATATTGTATTTAAACTAGCAATAACTGGTAATACTCCAGATGATTTTAGATGAGTATTGCTTTAAATTAATTTAATTCAAATTAATGTTTATCAATTATGTATCTCAACTACATAATTATGGAATTAATTATGCTCAGTCTAAATGAAACAGCTGTTGAAAGTAATTAAATCATGTTATATCTGTGGAATTTATGCTTCTCTCTCTCTATATATGTGTGTCTGTGTCTGTGTGTGTGTGTTTGTATATGCACATGCACATACACATACAGAGTTGGCCAAAAGTCACCTGACAGTAAATCAAAATTCTGTATTGACTCAAATGGAAAAATGTGTCACTCAAGAAGGACTTCAGTTTGAACTATTTTCATGATGTTTCATATTTAGATGCTTTTATTAAATTCAGTCAGTTGGTAAACATAAATAAATCTTTGAATGAAATGGCTTTGGTTTATTGTCTTGTGACTTTTAGCCAACACTGTATATATATATATATATATATATATAT
>NC_068998.1:40084356-40099840 GCF_001194135.2 Octopus bimaculoides
GATAGATAGATAGATAGAGAAAGAAAAGGTAAACAAGAACAATTTTTAACTCAAGGCATCAATTGTATTTGAACTGAATGAGTCTTTAGGCATCAAGTTCATATGAGTTGGAACCATTGCAACAGTGGTAATAGAGAAATTTGAAAAAGAACATTAGCAGGTCAAAGCTTATTGTTTTGCTCCAAGTACTGATTGAGGGAACCTCTGATCAAAGATATTGCACTTATGAGCAACCTGTGCTCTACTCAGACTTAATATCTTTCAGTTTTTGTCATCCATATGTACATTGCTATTTGTAGCTGCTTAAGTGGCCATACAGAAGCTCTCTCTCTCTCTCTCTCTCTCTGTCATTGGCTCAGTAGATCAAAGGTTGTAACAGTAGCTGAGTGAAAGCTGCATACCAGATAGATAGATATTTTTGCATTTAGCCGTGGTCTGAATATATTTAAATATTTGTTTTGAGGATATCATTCCAGATATATGTATAGCATTTAAAGCACTGAATTTTTAATTAGATTTTAATGTAGTTGAACTCTTTGATTCTCAGAAGCCACCCAACAGATTTCAATCAGTTATCATATTAAACTTCAGCTTACACGTCTTAGTGTTTGAGTGTATGATTGCCAGAGTGTTTATGTATATATGTGTAAGTGTGTTTATGTATGAGTGTCTGTAAGTGGACATGAACTTTCTTCATTCTGATGCTTATTATTCTGTTTGTAATTTACGTCCCACCTGGCTGTTGCCACTATATTATTCTTGTAATAAGATCTGTGGAATTCCATGTTTTCTTGGGATTATTTTCTAAAGTGGCAATGGCAGAAGTGGGAGAAGATGTGATAGATAGGTCATATCTGTTACTATTGGAAATGTTAAGAAAACACATTTCTGGTGTTGCTGCTGCTACAGTGGTGGAAGTGGTGATGGTGGTGGTGGGTTTTCCTTCCTGTGTGGACTTTGTCTACTGGAAGCTTTGAGCTTTGAGCAAGAAACACGATTACCTGAAATTTTTATCTTCAATTGAACAAATATAACACTGTGTGCACATCAGTGAACTCTATCTGTCTGTTTATCTATCCATCTCTTTCTCCCTCCTCTACCCTCTCTCTCTCCCTATATATATATATATATATATATATATATATATATATATATACAGAGAGAGAGAGAGAGAGAGACCTCCCCCACACACACACACATACACTAGCCTAATACCCACCATATGGGCAGAAAAGTTAAATATTAACTTAAATTTCTTTTTCATGTCTTAATAGAATATTCAAATGATTTCAGCTGCATGAACAGTCTACAACAGTCCCATGATTAAAATGGCTTGAAACATTTTAAGTGTCACTGACTTTTGTATGAACATTGTAGTATATAAGAACAAAACTATTCAAAAACAAATACTTATTATGCAGTATTCATAATGTTAGGTTGGTGTAGTAGATAGTACAACTACACTGTTTACAGCAGATGCAGTGTGCGAATACTGCAGGTGATGTTACGACTTTTAGGCATGAGCATGACTTTGTGGTTAAGAAGTTCACTTCTCAACCACATGGTGGGAGGTCTAGGTTAAGGTTCACTGTATGGCACCTTTGGAAGTGTCTTCTATTTTATAGCCTGAGGTTGACCACAGCCTTATGAGGGGATTTGGTTGATAGAAATTGAAAAGAGTCCATCATATATGCATATAAATGCACATCTGTGTGTATGTGTGTTGCATGCACATTTGTGTGTTTGTGTTTAACATTTACACTTCTGAAATCACCAAGATACAAGCTGTGACATTGTTGTCATTTCTCCTGTTAAGAAATTGTCTACTGGTTTTGCAACTTTGGAAATGTATGCAATAAGAGCTCCCTTACTTGAAAACAGGTTGGGGATTGACAACAGGAAGGCCATCCAACTGTAAAATAACAGCTCAATAATACAATCATCTAACCCATACTAGTATGGAAAAGAAAAAAAGCATAAAAGCAAAAAGAGTAAAAAAGAAAAAAGTCCTAATCAATATTCTCTGCAAAAGAGTAATGTTCATTCTTTGTTTTTGCCATAACTAAATCCACTTCAATTTTCTGAGAGAAGCATTTATTGTTCTGAGGTGGATGCTGACCTTCAAAAGACTTGTATTTTGAACTTTCAAGAAGAAATTACTGCTTTTGTATTTGGAATGTCAGCACATGATAACCTGTATTTCTGTAATCTGGTGTCCATAAAGGGAAACCTGTAAATATTTCCCTTTATGGATACCAGAAGCAATAACAGCATAAATAGCTATTTTGTTAAGATGCTCAACAAAACTGTTCAGGTTCCATTGCCATGGTCATTAGCTGCATAAAAATTTTGGAGAAGTGCACTGGGAGCACATCCTTTAAAAAACAATCTGTATTAAATCATTCCACTCAAGCAATTTGTGTTTAAAATTTCAGTTGAGTAAAGATGTACCTTATTACTATTGAATGTTGTTTCATTGCTTAAATATGTTTTTATTTGATATGTAAAGCTGTCTATCAAAATGTCATTAACTTTTGTAATGCCATTGTTAGTTTGACAAGGAACTGCATGCTCACAGATCTTGTCCACAGGTTTAGTTTTACTGGAGGTTTGCAAAACTATATTGTTGCAAAAACATCTTTGAATTTGCGCAGGAAACAAAATTACCTGAAATTTGTATCTTCAATTGACCTTACTAGTTTGGCTCTTGTAAAGTGTTCTCAACTTTTACCTATCCATATTTCTGGTGAGTTGCATCATCTGAGGTTCTTCCTAAAGCAAAGAGTTCTTGAAGCATTTATTCATTACTTCCGCATGACCTTCATTCATGTGGTACAACTGGAAGAATTTAGTACCAGTCACCAGAAAACACCATTATAATTCTGTTAAAAAAGTTTATCAGTTTCATGGATATCATAAAATTTGTGATCCAGAAACATTAGCACACCGGACGAAATGCTTAGCAGTATTTCGTCTGTCTTTATGTTCTGAGTTCAAATTCCACTGAGGTCGACTTTGCTTTCATCTTTTTGGGGTCGATAAATTAAGTACCAGTTGCATATTGAGGTTGATCTAATCGACTGGCCTCCTCTCTGCAAAATTTCGGGCCTTGTGCCTAGAGTAGAAAAGAATTTGTGATTCATTACCTCAAATACTTTCTTTTAACTGTAGTTACTTCATCTATGCTGACTAAACCTGTTCGGCTGATTAGCTAAGCAGTTGCACTCCTTTATGATATGTCACAATTTGAATGCCCAGTTATCTTTAAAGGCACTTTGAAGGGAGAATGTATAGTTTAGCCATTAGGTGTTGCAGCAATTTCTGGTGTTACTGTTGCAAGAGAAATTTTGTTTTCATATTGCATTCTGGCAAATATTGTTAAGAAAAAGACGCTTTCGTTATTTCTTTCTAGAATATCAAGTCAATAAATTGTCCACATACTTCCTTAACTGATGTGATAATGCATTTATAAACAGGCTGCTGTTCTGTATTCAGTACAGGAATGCTGGTGTCCATTATCTGTTTTAGCTGTTCTGTATTATATTCTAACTCTTCTATGGTATGGTCCAATTGTATTTTCATAGTTTCCGAAAGCATTTTACTAAGAATCCTGTCTATTGGTTGTACTTTAACACAATGCATCTTGTCTTCACCTAAAGTATAGGAGTGATAGTTCTAGACAGTTACGGGATTGGATGGTCTTATATATATAAAAGGATTGTTGTAAACACCTGGTGACATGCCTTTCCAACTGACACATTGGCTCTTTCTTTTATCATGTTATGACTTACTCTATCAGTACCAATTTTTGCAAGCTTCTTGATGACATAATTACATCTATTGTTCTTAAAACTTGTTGGTCTTGGTTTATAGTATAGTAGCATTCTTATGAAGTTGAGCTCTACTTAATGAGGTTTGAGATTGATGACAGGAATCCTGCCAGTCATATTATTCAGTCTGTCACTTTCCACTACACCTCCAAACATCTTTCTCTTAATTACTTCATATTTTCTTGCAAACTTTTTATTGAAGCATCTGCAATATTGGAAGATATCTAAATAAAGTATATTGTTTGCTTTTAGAGCAGCAACATTAAGTTCAAAGAGTCCACTCAACGTAGTCACCACTAGCCTGTAGTTTGCCACATCATTTGCTTCATTAGGTTCAAGAAGAACAATTTGATCATACTGTAAATGCACTGGAAGCTTTTGTATAGGAGAATATCAATTGTTATATGGGAAATTTCATTGAGGCCCTAATAAATGATTGTGATACTGATATATCATGTGTTTGAATCTCATCTAAAACCTGCTCTCCCCTTGACTTTTGAACTAGGACATGAACCAATCCTTTGGTAACATGCTTGTAGAAGTTCTTCACTGCCTTTATGCTCTTCATACTTTGTTTTGAGTGTAAGGTTATACAATACGACCTTACAACTGAACTTTGCAGGTTTGCACAATGGAAGATGCACATTTATGTTCTGTTAGGTTTCTATAAAAAGGCTTGGAATTTTCAGTCAACAGTCTAACTTGAAAATTGTTTTAGAATCCTTTTTCACATTTATAATCTGTTCCTTCACCCTTTCACCAGACATACATAGATTATTAAAACTAGTATTTCTACCAGACTAAGGATCATATTCTTTTTAACTTCATCAAACAACAAAGAATGCCTTTCTTTATCTGGAATCTCAGCACAAATAAATCAATCAATATAAGCCAATTTGGGATTTATTTCCTTGTGTGAAGATAACAAGAACTTGAGCATGGCAGTCCTTCCTTCAGGTCCTCTTTCATACATATATAAAGCAATTACTTTTCCAAGGTAATCATCTTCAAGTAAATCATGAAAAGCTATTTCAGATTTTGTGGAAACAATGTTACCATATTATCTGGTTGATCATTTGGTTTTTAAACCTGGTAAAAGGGTTGACTTAAATCTTATTCCAATTTGGATTTGTTATAAAAGTAATGAAGAAACCTGGCTTATCATAGTATCTGATGATACTCGTGAAATCTTGAAATGCTTCTGCATACCACCTTGGTGATTCATACAAACTTACTGGTAATATGATTTTGTTTCCTCACTCTGATTTAATTGTCTCTCTTCACACAACATCCACAAGTCTTTTGTACTTGTCTGCACAAATTGATTTTTTTGTTATAATTATACCACTTTAATCTTTGCTTTATTATCTTAATAAAGCCATCAATTGCATATTGCTGGAAGTTTTCACAATTTCAAAATTACATTGAAATTTTTTTGAGAGTGTACATTCAATCTGTAGTAGCTGTACAGTATGGAAGAAGTCTGGTTATTATTTCTGATACTCTTAACATATAAATTACTAGCAAAAGGAAACCTGAAAACCTGATGTGAAGGACATTATAACTTTGATGTATTCCATTTATATTTCAAGCTGCTTCTGTATTTATGTATTACTACAGCCAGACTTTCTATTGCTTCATTGAACAGCAGAGCAACCACTTTGTATTGGGCATGAAATAGTGCTCCTTATGGTCACCATTTTGGCTTCTTGTTCTCAGTACTACTTTAATCTCTTCTCTTTTGGTGATCTCAGTAGCAAACTTGAAATCTCTTTGGTTCAATTTAAGGTATCTTGCAACTTAACTATCACATCAAAGTTCATTGTCGGATTTTTTTTCGTATGTTGTAAAAAAAAAAATCTATGCAATCTTTAGTCACACATTTTCACATGGAATAAGTGACCTTTTGATGCAACGAGTTTGACTGTAACCTGATATTGTTGTTTCCTGATAACCAAGAGAAGCCATGGGATTGTTGTAACTTGTGATTTTGTCAAGGAAATGAATCCATCTGGAGGGATGAATTTAATATTACCTTTAGAACAAGCTGGCTGAATCTTTAGCATGACAGACAATATGCTTAGCAGCATCCCATCCTTCTTTATGTTCTGAGTTCAAATTTTACCAAGGTGGAAAGCGAAACCGTCAATGGCACTTGTGCCCAGCATCGCCTTCCTGGCACTTTTGCCGGATGGCAAGTGTAAAGACATTTGAGCGAGATCATTGCCAGCTGGACATCCAGCTGTAGAAAGTCTGCCAAATCAGATTGGAGCCTGGTGTAGCCATCTGGTTTCACCAGTCCTCAGTCAAATCGTCCAACCCATGCTAGCATGGAAAGCGGACGTTAAACGACGACGATGATGATGATGATGTGGACTTTGCCTTTCATCCTTTCAGAGTCAATAAATTAAGTACCAACTGAGTACTGGAGTGGATGTTATCGATTAACCTCTCCTCCAAACTTGCTGGCCTTGTGCCAAAACTTGAAATCAGTATTAGCATTAGTACAACAGTGGTTTGATATTTTACTTTGTGGATTGCAAAAGCTGTGCACTTATCCTTGTTATTCTCTTTGAAAAGTCCTGGCTTTGTACTGTCAGTTATTGACTGTGGCAGTACTGATTCTTGGAAAGAAGCTTAATTCAAGTTAACAACATGCATCTTTTCTTTCAAAGTTTTATGAAAGCAAGCTTGAGCATTGTTACCATTCTGTCACCTTCCAGACAAGTCTTCCTTTCTTCTCTTTGATTTAATCAGGCATCAGTTCTATAGTTTTTATTAGCTGCTAGGTGGATGTTTGTTTCTTCTTCATAGTCTTTTAATCAAGCAGCAGCCATACAGTTTATGTTTGCTACTAGATGGGTCTTCCTTTGTTTTTCACCTTTACCTGTATCCTGATGATGCTTCCTTTTGAATTTTTCCATTCTACTATGATATTGCCATTACAATAACTTAAGGAGGTTCAAAAAATGTTCTGTATTTGTCATTTCTAGAGTATTTAGGAAGTTGAAAAGGATCTCTGAAAACCATCTTTTTGTAAATGAGCTATTAGTGGAGTCTAAATTTTTATAGGTGGTTGCCATTGGGGATTAAAACTGAATTTTTTTGAGGGAGAAGGGACATGAACTTCTATGGAATGGGAAGAAATAAGACACTTGTTCCCATTATTCTCATGGTAAGTTTTGACTATTAGTTATTAACTGTAGCAGTACTGACTCTTGGAAAGAAGCACAATCTCAACCTCTTCATACTCCCTTTATTTTCCCAATCTTTTTCTCTTACTTTCTCTCTTCCAGAGTGATTCTTTTTATTACTCTCTCATTTTTTCCTTCCTCTCCCTCAACTAAGTAATATATATATATATGTGTGTGTGTGTGTGTGTGTAGAGTGTTAGGTGTGATGTTGAACATTTCAATATATATATATATATATATATATATATATATATACACTCTTTCTCTGCTTACACTCCTTACAAAGGGAACGCAAATTTCACAAATTGGCAGTAAACAAATATCCTAAGGCAACTTGTAAAATGCATATGATATATTAATGTTGAAAAATATTTCTCATAACAAGAAAATACTTCATGTGTAAAAGGTTTTAGAGAAGTTAATAAAAATAGACAAAAGACTATATCTATTTCAATGTATTGATATATATGTATAAAATATATACTTAAATCTCATACTTAAATCTATTTAGCACAATAAAATCGAAGCTAGGGGACTTGTCTGTTGATATAAAAAATACATATATTCAGGCAATAAAGTATCTGACCTGATGCACAAATGTATTCCTATTAACAAAGTATAGTTAAACAAAATGAACATTACAAAATACCATCTGATTACCAAATGTTATATTAGGTGAGAGATGGCATGGCTTGTACCATTAAGGACTAAAAAGTTTCTGACATACTCTGTGGTAGTCAGCTTGTTAACATTGGAATGGGCATGGCTGTGTGGTTTAGAAGCCCACTTTGCAATTATATGGTTTCAGGTTCAGTCCCACTGCGTGGCACCTTGGGCTTCTATTATAGCTTGAGGCTGACTAATGCCTTGTGATTGAATTTGGCAGACACACAGAAACTGTGTGGAAGCCCATCATGTGTGTGTGTGTGTGTTTAAGTTTGTTTCCTTATCACTACCTGACAAGTGTTGGTTTGATTATGTCCCCTGTGACTTAGCAGTTCAGCATTAGAGGTCAATAGAATAAGTACCAGGCTTTAAAAAAATATGAGTACTGGCAATCAGTTTGTTCAACTGAAAACCCTTCATGATGGTGCTCCAGTATGGCTGTAGACCAATGACTGAAACAAGCTAAAAGAAAAAAGAACTAACTTGGTCATGTGACAGTTAAGTATTCCTGCCACCAATATCACACAACAGCAATGATAGAATTGAATTTATTGACCCTTTTGTTGTTAAAAGCCAGCACCCTAACAACCTACTCAGCTGCTGGCAATATAGAAAAATTTAATTGTTGTTGATGATGATGGTATAGAAATCTGTCCAGTATTGAACTCCACTTAAATATGACAAAAATTTTAATGTTTTAACCATTGATTTACCCATTTTTATTTTTTTTCACTATTTCATTGATTTTATTTTATGTTGTGTTGAGGAGCCAGATTTAATCATTTTTCAATTTAATTTCATAACTTTCCTTCTTTCTTTCTTGTTCATAAATTGTTTTGAATTTAATCAATCAGTGATTTCATTTTTTTTTTTTTGCACTCCTATTTTTATGTCTTTGTATACATCATGCGAGCATGGGTGGTGATGGTTTATGCAAATCTGGACAGTTGTATATTGTTGAAGTAATTGCATTTTTTTTTTAACCCCTTTCTCCCACCATGCCAATAATCAAGATGTCTGACCCTTGCTACTGTTAATTACTTTACTGTAAAATAGTACTGGCAATAGTACCTAGGAATTAGTCTAACCAGGAAGAGTAAACCATGTACAGTTATGTCTTGGTTAGAGGTACCACCATCACAATGGTGGTGGGGTAGTAGTGGTGTTGTTGTTGTTGGTGGTTGTAGTAGTAGTAGGAGGAAGAGCCAAAGCAGCAGCAGCATTAGTAAAGGGTTTGATATCGTTACCATGTGGTCTGTAGAATAGCTTCTTAAATGTCTCAACTGCCATTGGGCATCACTCTTGAATAAACTTTGCAGAATCTGACCTAACTAGAAATAACCTATCACTAAAATAAATCTGATCTTTTATTATTATTACTTTATTTTCTCTGAGAGAAGCATAGAAACATAAAGATTTTTTCAAAGGTTTGTGTGATGGGACAACTGGCTGATTTAATAATATGGAGGTGATTTAAATCTTGCTTGAGGTGTTGTTTTATGCTCTTAGGCACAACATACATTATTCTGTTTGTTTCAAAGAATGCTGCAATTTTAGCTTTCTTGACTGTTTGATCCTTGCAGAGTATGCAGCTATTAAACAAATGCTCTAATATTCCTTTATGCGCATGTGTGTGTGTGTGTATGTGTGTACTGGTAGGGAAAAAAGCTAACTTGCTCTTTCCCTGGTCCACTACAGGGGCTAACTAGTGACAGTAAGCTGTGTATAAGAGGGTTGCAAGTAGGTGAAAAGAGCTTTGTTCTTAGCTACTGCTGCAGTAGAAACATCACACCACCCTGTATAAATGCAGAGTTGTGTACATGATGCACTCACTAAATGGATGTATGTGTATGCATGTATCATGATTAATATAAGACAAAGCTTCCAGGTAAAACAAATATATACAACCTGGTTTCAATTCCCAGTTGTTGCTTACTCATTTTATATATAGCATTAATATTTTAAGAAGAGACCAAGCTATCACATCTTCCATCACTGTCTTATTGGAGTCAAGAAGACTTTATCAGTTGCTGGATATCACTGAACATGAAAGCTTTAACTAGCTATTGATTTACTTCTTCATATTAAAGCAGTTGATTATTAAATATTTGATAATATTAATAATGATGATCATGATGGTTTTTGACCACAAGTTTGTGGAGAAGTGTATGTGGATTACATCAGCTTCACTACTTGACATGTACTTTATCAATATTGATTTCTAACAATGGAAGGTGACAAGCTGGCAGAACTGTTAGCACACTGGGTAAAATGCTTAGTGGTATTTCATCCATCTTCACATTCTGAGTTCAAATTATGCCAAGGTTGACTTTGCCTTCTGGTTTCAAATTTTGGTACAAGGCCAGTAATTTTGAGGGAAGGGGTACATTGATTACACCAGTCCTGGTGCTCAGCTGGTACTTATTTTATCAATCCTGAAAGGATGGTAGGCAAAGTCGACCTCAACAGAATTTGAACTCAGAACATCAAGATGGACAAAATTCCACTGAACATTTTGCCCAACAAGCTAATGATTCTGCCAGTTAACCACCCACCACCACCACCACCACCCTTCTAATATTGACATATGCTCATAAATTTTGGAGGAAGTGCAGTTAATTAACCCTTTTGATACCAGCCTGCCTGAAACAGCTTCTGGCTCTAGTACAAATGTCTTGTTTTCAAAAACTCTAAATTAAAATCTTTCACAATTTATGTTCCTAACAGTAGTTAATGATAACTAAGTTATTTTATTAAATTCTTTGTTATATTTAAAATTAATTGAAAGAAACACAGAGCATCTCAACAGAAATATGGTAGCAAAAGGGTTAAATGAATTAGAGTATACTACTGGCACTATATTTTTTCAACTTTGGAAAGATGAATAGGAAAATTCACCTCAGCACAATTTGAACTCAGAATGAAAAGGGACATAACTAATTACTGCATGGCATTTCATTGGATGCTTTACCAATCCACTCTTCTCCACCAGCAACATTATTTTGCCAATCTACTCCCTTCAACAACAATAATGATTGTTTATAATTTAGAGACAAGACCAGTAGTTTTGAAGAAAAGGTGTTAATTGATGCCATGGACCCCAGTACTTGATTGGTATTTTATTTTATCATCCCTGAAAGGATGATAAGCAAAGTTGATGGTAATTTGAATTCAGAAAGTAAAGAACCAGAACAGTATCCACCAAGCAAGAAATTTGAGGAGTGGGTTTGTTCGTTTGAATCAACCACAGCACTGTGCTGGTGTTTTATTTTATTGGCCTCAGAAGGATAAAAGGTGAAGTTGACTGTGGTGGATTTGAACTCAGTCTGTAAATAGTTGGAATGAATACTATGAGGTATTTTATTGGATGTTTTAATTATTTTGCTGTAATTTTAACACAAGGTCACCTATTTTGAGTAATGAGTATAGAATATTTAATTCAACTCTCTAGGTGTTTATTTCATCTCAGTAGGAATGATAATGTAACCTTTAGTTAAATAAAAACATAGGATAATGTAACTTAAATACTGCAGTACTCTGTTACTTCTGAGACCCAACCACACATACACAAATATTTATTTGTTATTGTACCTTTGCCTATAAATATGTTTATATATATATATAAGTTTGTATAGGTGTTAATACATACACATATATAAGTTTACATCTATATGTGGTTGAATATTGCAAACAACTCCACTCATGTAATTTTGGCTGGTCTCAAGAGAACCTCCAAGTTCTGCATTTTTAACCATGGCTACACTCACACATATATAAGGTTTGAATGTGTATATGATACCAACTCTGAATGGAAACAAACTTTCTGACAATTAAGCACTATTCAGTTGCAGACCTGACTAGATATGGGTATATAGTATATGTAATGTAATATATATGTATGGGGGTATTAATAGTTTGTATATATATTTATGTAAATATAATGTGTGTGTGTAATCATCACTTAACATCCATGTTCCTGGTTGGTATGGGTTGAATGGCTTGACAATCTGATATGTATCCAAGGACTGCATGCACTTTGTGCTCATAATCCACATACACTTCATGCTCCAGTGTCTGATTTGGTGCGATTTCTATGGTTGGATGCCCTTCTTAATACCAACCACTTTACACCATGGGTAAGGTACATTTTTCGTTCCAGCACTACTGTTGAGTTTGCCATGCAGCTCGCAGAACTACAAACCCTGATGGGAGCAGTCAGCTTCATGCTAGGGGACAAGAGGATTGAACTATGAGAAGTGGGGAGGGGTGCACATTGCAGGTCTTATAGAGGATCTGCATGGTCACTATATGTATACATTGTAGCACTGTGATATTTATTAATATATGATAACAGAAAAAACACAATCAACTCAGTACTGTTACAAAGTGGATATTTATGTGTTAAACAGTATCAATATGTTTGTGACACAATTTTTAAAGATCATGATGTACACACATGGATAGTCAAGTGCATATGGTTTGAATAATAAACAATGGTGAAACTGTGCAGTAATGGCAGTGTAAGTAACATACTGTACTATTTAAAGTACATATGCAGACACACATACACACTCACATATATATAAGGAAGAGGAAAATGTGTTAAGAGGAACAACTCAAACAGATTAATGACATGAATTTGGCTTGAGGATTAAGTAAAAATTGAACCTACTTCCCTTGGTGACCATCCAATTATATTATTACCTTTTATACTTCTATCTGTTCACCAATTTTCCAGTTTGCTATGTGTGGAACATTGCCAGTGGTAGTTACTTCCTTCAGTTATGCTACAATGCTAAATTGTCTGCCTGCAAGTTTATTCACTTAGATAATTAGAAACAAATAGATGGGAGATTTTTTATCATTATTACTATATATTATTAATACATTCACAAATGTGATATTAATATAATATAATGATAATAGTAAATACTATTCAATAATGATTTATTAATGAGGACTTTTAAAGCACTGCCCACCTCTTCTGTGCACATATACATGCACTCTCACACACACATATAAATATATAAGCAAACCTATCTTTCATTATATTGGTCTTTGTTCTTGTTTGCTAATGCATGTTTGCATTTCATTCATATATATATATATATATATATATATATATATACAGTAATCCCTCAACTATCCAAAACCTCCCTCAGAAATAATTCAAATCTAAAAAAATATAAATACCTAGTGGCTGCAGAAACTCAGATATACTGAGGAGTTCACAAAATAAATTTACATATATTAGCCAGAAAAATCCGCGATGTACTGAGTACATGATAGGGGGACTGCGATGTACTAGCATAGCATCTCATCACTTTTTTGAGGCTCCCCATTATCTTCTTCCTGAGTTTCAGCATCCTGACCACTTTTTCCATACCTTCTTTGGTCTTCCTGTTTTGCAGCTTCCTTCTGTCAGATTCACTTGACACTTCTTTACTCAACTTCCATCCTCCAGGTACATTTCATGTTCATACAAATGTCACCTCACTTGCACACTACAGCTAATTCCTCTCATACTCAGTTTTATTCCTCACTCATTTGTGTTCCACTGTTCATTAACACATTGCCCATGCAGCAAAGCATGTCTTTACACATCTACAGTACATACTCAGCCTTATTTTTCTCTAGCTTTTGCATAATCTCTACATTCTGTGCCTTTATCTCACTATTATACAATTTAACCCTTTCGTTACCAACCCAGCTGGAACCGGCTCTGGCTCTGAGTACAAATGTCTTGTTTTTATAAGTTTTGAATTAAAATCTTCTACCAAACCTTAGTCATAATTTATGTTCCTAACACTAGCTGAATGATAACTAAGTTATTTTACTAAATTCTTTGTTATATTTAAAGTAATTCAAAGAAGCACAGAGCATCTCAAAATAAATACGGTAACGAAAGGGTTAAGACTTCATATACAAGTATTAAACAGCTGTCCTTCATTCAGAGAGAGGATCTCTTTGTTACTAATAGAGGTAATTGCTTCCTGAATTTTCTCCATTCTATTCTTATTCTGGCAAATATGCTTTCAGAACACCCTCATATACTGCTGATTTAGTCACCTAAGTAACAGAAGCTGTCAGCTATTTCTAGAGAATCTTTCAGGCACTTGAACAAACTCATTTCATGGTTTCTCATAACTGTTAACTACTTTTGTGCATCTGCCACATCATACAAAGAAAATCCTTCTCTATCAACCTGCTTCTAATCCCTTGTGAACTAATAGTTTACATTGGGTAGACTAGTTTTCTCCTTTTTATATATCTTATCTATACATCCCACATGCATGCACACACACACATGCGCATTGTGTTAGTGTATCTCTTGCAACATGTTTATATTGCGGGCAGTAAGTCAGTCCAGTTATGTTGGATGTTAGCAATGTGCATAGGATAAACTAATGACAATAACAAGCAAACAGATGGTTGCGTGTGTGAATAAGCAAATAAATGAATAAGTAAACTGTAACATATAACAAAATAAATGTTGACTGGAAGCCTTATTGTTAATATGAGTTTTATTGCTGTGTCTGTGAGCACTTTCATTCATATTTAACTCATCATTAGACAGGATGATTTTTATACTCATTAACAAGCTGTGGGCCAGAAATGTGATATTATATTTTCACTTACTTGGAGAGATAAAATATATATTTTTATATGCCCAATTCTCCTCAATGGTTTAAAGTTGATTTCTGCTTATTAATGGAGTGTACTTCTACAATCTGAAAATATAGAGCATCTGGATATCTTGCAAAGACCGAATCATTACTGGCGATGAAAAATGGTGCCTGTACATCAATATGAAGCAGCGTAAGGAATGGTTTAGCCCTAGTAAACAAGCGACACCATGCGTGAAACAAGATCTTCATCAGCGTAAAACAATGTTGTGCGTATGGTGGGACTGAGAGTACAGCGGGTGTGGCAGCACTACCCAGCCATGCATTTAAATGGCTTCCTTGATCATATTGGCAACATGAGAGCGGGCGTTGTTGTGCAGCAGAAGAACTCCATGCTGCCAATTAGGTCTTTTCTTATGAATAGCTGTGTTGAGTCGTTCCATCTGTTCCGTGTTGACCGTTTGGTTCTGTTCAGGCAATTTGTAATGGATTATCACTTCTCAGTCCCACCATATGCACAACATTGTTTTACGCGGATGAAGATCTTGTTTCACGCATGGTGTCGCTTGTTTACTAGGGCTAAGCCATTCCTTACGCTGCTTCATATTGATGTACAGGCACCATTTTTCATTGCCAGTAACGATTCGGTAAAGAAATCGTTGCTTGTGTCCATGGGTTGAACAGTGATGAGCAAGGAAACCAGCGGAGATTGTAGCTCGTTGATTATTGTTGTTTTCACTTAAAGCATGTGGAACCCATGCTCCATACTTCTGAACCTTTCCCATTGAGTGAAGATGCTTCTCTATAGCAGTGTGGGAGCATTCCATTTTCTCTGCCAGTTCTCTTGTCATTTAACGAGAATTTTCGTGCAAAAGTTGGTTTAATCGCTTTTCATCGAACTCAACTGGACGGCCAGTATGAGGTGCATCTTTGAGGTTAAAATTTCCATTTTTGAACTTGGCATACCAATCACAAGCGGTTCTTTCAGCTATGGCACCCTCTCCATACACAGCACAAATGTCGCAAGCAGCTTTTGCGGCCTTAGAACCTTGATTAAAAGCTAAAAGAGGGAGGTGTCGAAAATGCTCGTTTTTCTTAACTTGACATTCCATTTTAATGATCTGAAAATAAATAGAAATTAACTAAAATTAACTAGAAAAAAAAAACA
>NC_068998.1:40100222-40100861 GCF_001194135.2 Octopus bimaculoides
ATATATATATATATATATATATATATATATATATATATATATATACATGTATATATATATATTTGTCTATACTGAAATACTGTAATAGGTGGTATGAATTTTAAAAAGTGTCCTGTCATTCTAACAAGCAGTTCTTGTTTGGTTCATCTAATATACATGTCTCTGTATTCGCAGGTTAACTTGTGAATAACATTGGTTTTTAAGCAAAGTGATCTACTGCTGCCTTCTAGGGGTTTGTTCTCAGGTCTGATTGGACAGGCTTCCTATGTATCTTTATTCTGATTGAGGACATGCATTGTCTGCATTCTGCTATTTCTAGGAAGTTATGCAAGAGTGCAGATGTTCCGAAGGTAATTCGTTATTGTTGCTTATCAAGTAACAGCTTACAACCAGAGACGTTTCTGTCATGAACATTTCACAATTGTCTTTTTCAGGCAGTGTTTTTAAGACTACTTTGTGCAAAGTCCTTCATCTTTGAAGACAATTAGATGCAATCTAAGAGAGATTTAGCTCCTATTTTTAGCGGGGTGAACAACCATTTAAGCACTCCCTTGTATTCTTTCAGAGTTTGTCAATATCGAAAAAATGATTCACTAGACATTGGTTCGTTTGTTTCATATATATATATATATATATATA
>NC_068998.1:40101123-40103624 GCF_001194135.2 Octopus bimaculoides
GGTGGTGGCAGTGGTGGTGATGGTGGTGGTGGCAGCGGTGGTAGTAATGGGGTGCTGAATGGTGGTAATGCTCATGGTGCTTGTGGGTGGTGGAGGTTGGTGGAAGTTGTAGTAAATTATGTATATGATATTATTGGATCAATAAAAGCTGGTTGAAGAGATGTTGCCTTGGTAACTTTAACTGCTCACCTTTCTGTCCCCTTGTCATTAATAAGGGACTGTTGGTGGGAACTTACAGGCTGGATACATGGAGTGTGTGTGTTTGTGAGTGCGAGCCAAAGTGCATGTATGTGAGTGTATGCATGTGTGTGCATGCTTGGTAACAATGAGATCATGGTTGCAAGAGATGATGTATGTGTGTATGAGTCATACATAGATATACATATGTGGAGAGTGGACATTTTGGGTGTACAAGGTATCTGCTAATTAATAATGGATTACAACTTGTAGCTGATGAAGTATGAGTCATGATCTGTGTGCATGTGTGTTGGGGTGGGTGTAGATGTGCACCTGGGAAACCAACAGGTACCTTTTGAATTCATATAGGTGTGTTACCTTTCAGGTAATTGAAGATGAGTCACATATGGTCTTTCCATAGAGATACCTGGTGGGAAGCAAAAGTATGGACTGTCTCACCTTTGTTAACATGCAATTTAATGGTGATGTAGAATCAATGCTGATGATTCTAATGGTAAAAATAATAATGGTAATGATGATGATGATCATCATCATTACTCCCGCCACTTCATCATCATCATCATAAAACTTTTTCATTATCAATGCTGATGCTGATGATGATAACAGCAGCAACATTGATAATGAAAAAATTTTATGATGATGATGATGAAGTGGAGGTGGTCGATGATATTCTTGATGTGAATTAACTCTTTTGTAACCAAAATATACTGCCTTATGTGTTTTAATTAATTTTGAAATAATGAATAATTTGTATTTTGAATTTATTTTACTAGAATTTTGTTCTGGAATTCTGTTGAAACAAATATTGTTATATTTCCAAAGAATTCTTCTAATAAACCTATAAACACACTTGCCAGTTGTTTGCCTATATATTTTCCCCTGCCACTTTTTTTTTTACAAAGAATTTGTTGTTCATCTATATCTATCCCCCAAAATATTTTTCACCACACCATACTGGCTATAATGCTTTGATAAACAAATAAAAGAAGAAAAAAAACATTGACAAACAACAACCATTGATTGTGCTTTATAAACACTCACTTTATTGATATGACTCTTGTGAAACAGAACAATAGAAGAATTTGTAAGGATTTAGTAAAATTATTAATTAAATTTTTACAATAGAAAGCTGAAGTTTGGAAGATAACTCACTAAAAGGTTCTTGCATAAACTGTTTCTGAAAGTATTTCAATAAACACTTTTAAACAGAAGTAGTCTTAGGCACTTTGGTATCAAAAAGGATTAATTCTTCGGTTTTTGATGTAATTACATTCATCATTATTATCATCACCATGTTTACATTCACTTTTTCTGTGCTGGCATGAGATGGACAAGACTACTCAAGACAGTAACTCTATAGCCAGGTGTGCCCTTCATGATTGTTTACAACTAAGTAATACTAGTCCACTGGTTGTCACATGTCAAACCACTGATCTGTGGGACATAAACATATGGCCATATGGTAAGAAGTTTGCTTCCCATTGACATGATTTAGGGTTCAGTTCCATTGTGAGGCACCTTGAACAAATGTCTTCGACTATAGTCCCGTGATGACAAAAGCCTTGTAAGTGGATTTGGTTGACAGAAACTGAAAGATGCTTATTGTGAAGTCACTGAGGCTTCTTTATTGAATCAAGGAAGTTAAGTGACCATACAAATGCTTCTTTGCTCCTCTAATGCAAAAGTATGGAACATGTTGATGGTGGTGGTGGTGATGATGATGACGACAATGTTGATGATGATTTTGTTCACAGAGAAGCATGTAGATGATGATAATGATGGTAAAGTGTGTTGTTATTGCTGCTGTTGTCAATGAGGATGATCTTGATAACATGTTGATGATAACAGTGGTGGTGGTGGTGGTGGTGCTGCTGCTGATGAGGATGATGATGATAGTGGAGTGTGAGGCATGTTGTAAACATTCTTCCATACAATTTTAAACACTCTGCCTAGGTGTAAACATATCCCATCAGATTGGTTATCTAATAAAATAACACCCCTCTCACTCAACTGTGCATAGATATTGATTTATTGATCTCATGAATCAATCAATAATTGCTGAAATATTCATATGAAAATATATGGCCCTCTTATGTAAATACACACACACACACAGAGGTATGTGTGTGTTAGCTTACAAGTTTACCCCTAGTTTTTTTTTATTTTGCACCTTACAAATGTATGTATATACAAATATATATATATATGTATATTTGTGTGAGTATAGCTCTATGTATATACATGTATACACATGTGCATATATATATATGCATGTGTCTGTATATATATATATATATATATAT
>NC_068998.1:40103748-40106604 GCF_001194135.2 Octopus bimaculoides
AGTACTTATTCTATCGGTCTCTTTTGCCGAACCACTAAGTTACGGGGACATAAACACACCAGCATCGGTTGTCAAGCGATGTTGGGGGGACAAACACAGACATACAAACACACACACACACATACACATATACATATATATACACATATACGACGGGCTTCTTTCAGTTTCCGTCTACCAAATCCACTCACAAGGCATTGGTCGGCCCGAGGCTATAGTAGAAGGCACTTGCCCAAGATGCCACGCAGTGGGACTGAACCCGGGACCATGTGGTTGGTAAGCAAGCTACTTACCACACAGCCACTCCTACGCCTATTGTTTATAGTTTATAATTTTAAAATGGTTAAACTGTGAAATATAAATCACAGTGCTTTACTGTGTATGCACAAGTCTGTAATATATGCACAAGTCTGTAATATATGCACAAGTCTGTAATATATGCACAAGTCTGTAATATATGCACAAGTCTGTAATATATGTATACTGTTTATATATACAAATAAAGTGTTCTATATATATATATATAAATATATATGCATATATTTATATTTGTATATGTACATGTATGTATATATATATATGTATGTATATGTATATATATGCTCTTTTATATTGAAGTATATACAATCTTTATTAATGAAGATTTATAGTTTTATTATATACATATGTGTTCACTCCTATAACCATGTGATTATGTGTATATTTGTGTACCTTGTATATATTTTGTATGTGTGCGTCTACACACACATATAGGTATATTCAAATAAACAGACAGGGAGGTAAAATAAAAAGAGAGATAGAGAGAGAGGTTTGAAATGAAACGTGCTCCATAGAAATGAATCTACTTGACTTGTTTTTTATTATATCTACTAATGAGAAAATTGTTTGTACATTTTATATGAAAATTGTAAGGTATATTGTATTAATCATTTACGACTGATTCACATTATAGCCAATAGATAAATATTTGGTAATGATCTACTTATTATTTGTTAAGGTGGTGGAGTAGCAGAATGGAGGTGTTTAATTGCATCCCTGATGTTTAGTTGTTCTGGTTTCCAATCCACCCAATGTCGACTTTACCTTTTGATTCTTCTATGCTTGATTAAGGAAAACACCAAGTCAAATGCTGGAGTGGAAGGGGTTGATATAATTGACTCCTCTTCAGAAATAACATTTGTAGCCGTGTGCCACTGTGAGAAAGGACTGTGTATTGGAAAACTTAGTAAAGTGATAGATAAAATACATTGCAGTATTTAGTTATGTATCTTCACATTATGAGTTCAAATCCTACTGACGTTGACTTTCCTTTTTATCATTTCGGAATTGATACAATAGCTGTAACAGTTGATTAAATTGATTCCCAGTACTTGACCCTGTGCCCAGCAACAGGAATCTAAATGCATTGTGTAGAGACCATGGCAACTAGATTAGTGAACTAGTAGTGGATCTTTCTGAAGAGAATTGATTTACTGTAACAAAGAAATAGGGATGGAAAACAATTGATTAGAAGGGGAGATAGTTCACAGAGTAAAAGAGGTGATTAGTAAAAGCATGTTGTTGCTCTTGTACATTTTGGCATTTGAGTCAATGCTGTAGGTGCTTCCTTCTAGTAAATTTTCATGGCTCCTCTAATCATCAACTATCAAAAGAGCCACCAGTTTCATTGAAAATGTTTGTGGCTGCAGTTACTGAGTGAGCATCTAATGTAACATTTATGACTCAAGAAGTCCATTTTAGCTGATGCAGTTGGATCTTGATCATGTCTTGTTCATTTACCTATTGTATCAGGTTTTAGGATTATATAATCAAATAGTTATTAATAGTTTAGTTTGTTTTTCTGATATGGAGTAAAATTTAATTTTTTTTTTTTTCATCGTCACATGTTCTTAAATTGAGTGACATTTATTTTTGTGGCTTTACTCTTACTGCTACGAATAATTTTGTTACGCTAATTAAAATTTTTGTTTCAACTTATATCATTTAAAAGAATAAAGAGTTATCCTTTCATTGATATTTTGTTTGAATTGTAATTACATAAAGGGAAATAATGTTTAATCATCAATAAACTTTGTCTTTAAACTAAGTGACACCATTGTATGTATGTGTGTGTGTATATCTATATGTGTGTGTGTGTGTGTGTAAATGTACAAACATATATAAATGTGTGTATATTTATGTGAATGCATGTAAATTTCTATCTGTAGTTGCATCACTTAGTTTAAACACGTATGTATGTGTTATTTAAAATTCTCCTATAAGAGAGAAATCAAAATATCTCAAAGTAAATATTTTTATATATAATGAATGAGAAGAGAGCACAATGCTAAGAAAGGTGCTGTAGTTATTGTTTAGTATCGATAACATGTAAAATACATTTATATGCAAGAGCATAATGTAATGTGGATAGCAAATTCTAAATGTATTTAGGGTGCTTTGGACCTACAGAGAGTTTTAGAAAAGTGAAATGAAAGAATATATACAATGTGCCAAATTTTGGCATTGAAAGCTACACCAATGCCAGAACAGGACGGCACTGCATAGTGCCAAAGATCCCAGCAATGCCATCGCACTTCAGGACCAGTTACTGCAACAGTTTGGGTTTCAGGGGCCCACAGCTTTTTAATATTCTCCCAAAGAGCCTGAGTAACCTGCACAAAGTAGATGTAGGGGTTTTTTAATCAAAGCTGGACCTCTTCCTGTTGAGAGTCCCAGATGAACCTACCTCACGGCAGGAGGTGCAAATGAGGGTTGCTAAATCAAACTCCATTCTTCACCAAGTGCCACATATTGTAAGAGGCTCCCTGTAATAACAGTGTAGCAACAAGGCGGTGCATCAGCATGGCCGCATTTCTA
>NC_068998.1:40106614-40107898 GCF_001194135.2 Octopus bimaculoides
GCTCCCTGTAATAACAGTGTAGCAACATGGCGGTGCATCAGGATGGCCGCATTTCTAAGCTGAAACTATAAATAAAAAAAAAATTTAAAATGTATACAAATATATACCTACATAATCACTTTTTTTTAAAGAAGTGAGCACACACACACACACACACACACACACATATGTATATGCTAAAACAAAAATAAAGTCATGCCATGATTTTCAGCCTTTTTTACAGTGCGTGTGCAGAAATTGACCAAAACTAGGTGGACATCACTGAGCAATAGCTTCTCAATTATACTTTCTGTTGCTGAAAGTGACATAAGTTTCACCAAAGCATAATGAACAGAGAAATTCATAGAAAAAAAGAACAACAAAGTGAACTAATCCAATAAACATTGCTAAAATTTTAGTTGCATAAACTGTGATTGCCAATTGTTGAGAAAATCAAGTGTTCGGATTCTAGTGATTAGACATTGAAATAAAAGTGATTCATTTTAGATGTTTTGGTATGAATAAGAAAGAGAAAAACATTTAAGTGTTTCTCTGTTCATTACACTATTTTGTACATAGATCTAACGCAGAAGATAAAAGTGGCAATTATTCTGTTAAAATATATTTGTGACTGAAGGTTGTGTATTAAATTGGAAATCATTAAATTTAAATGCAAGGAAAGAAAATTAACTGAAAAAGATTAAAAGATATATTTCAAATAAATACTTTTAAACCTTAAAGAACTTTAGCGTATCAGTTTTATTTCATACTTTTGGTAAAGAATTCCAATGAAAACAGTAAAAACAAAATAACACACTTAGAAAGTAAATTTGAGGTTTGCTGTAATCCTTTGTTTACTGTCCACAGTAAGTCTATATAATTGTGTAGCCACTCATACACATTCTCATCTTTCTACTTTCTCTCTCTCTCTCTCTCTCTCTCTCTACTCTCTCTCTCTCCCCCTCCTGTGCTCTCTCTCTTATCTTTGTATCTATATTTGTCTGTTTGTCCATCCATCTGTCTATATATATGTCTGTCCATTTAACTAGTTACCTACCTATCATTCATCATTCATGCATAACTGCAACTCTTGTGTGTGTGTGTGACACATCAATCATTATTGCTTCATTAGTTTTATATACACTGTGAAGGATTAAATATTTGACAGAGTTCCATAGGATGAAAAAAAAAAATTGAATTTGTGAAAAGAATAGTTTTAGAATCATAATCTGTCATGTAAGTAACATATAAATCGTGTGTGTATATACATACATACATATATATATATATATATATATATATATA
>NC_068998.1:40108065-40116946 GCF_001194135.2 Octopus bimaculoides
ATATATATATATATAATCATCATTATTCTTATACCTGTTTTCTCTTGCTGGCATGAATGGAATGGGTTTTCACAGTCCATTTCGATGCTTATTCAAAGTTACTATCATTCCTAGATGGATGGCCTGCAATGCATCTTGCAAAAACCATGTCTCACCTAAACATTCCATTTTTGGCATGATTTCTACAGCTGAATGCCCTTCCTGTCGTCAGCTACTTCACACTGTGTACTGGGTACATTATTTCATGTCACTGTATTGTCTTTGAAAATTGTAATATGTTTTACATGGAAATACATGTTAACCATAGGAATTATATACTGTGGACATATATTGTACATGATTTGTATATTGTGATGCACATATGTTTCACTATAACAACTTTTATATGTAGGGCATGTTATAATGTTATAATGATATTATATTTATGCATGCTAAATTTGATAAACCTACTACTTTTGGTACTTGAACTTTGATCAGAACCTAGTTTGGTCATATATGATGTTTTGTAATAAGTCTATATCAAATATATGGAATGTATGTTATGTTGATACTGTTATTAAATATTAGTTTCAGCGTTTTTCTTTTAAAATGCTGTCATTTTTGATGGCACAGGTATACTAGTTAATATGTGTGTGTTTGAAAGTAAAAGTATATATGTATAGTGTGTGTGTATATATATATATATATATATATACATACACATTTACTCAAAGTCTATCTATATGATATATGTAAACACTTATGTACACACACATATATAACATTTTCTTTGCACATTTCAATTTGATTTGTATTATTAAAATTGAACACACACACACACACACACACACACAAACACACACACAAATATGTATGCATCTTTATTCTGCCACTTGAGATTATCTGTTTAAAACTGAAAATGTAAAACAGAAGAATAAGAATCTGAACTTAAGCGAATATATGCAGACACCTAAATATATTTTCATAAGCACACACAAACACAAACAGATTATATTGCTCTCACACATGCAATTACTTTCTCTCTTTCATATACAACATACATTCTCTCTCTCTCTCCCTCTCACCTAAACACACACATATGCACACACACACACATCCTCATCTTTCTATCCCATACATGTATGTGTGCACACACATATGTATATATATATATATATATATATATATATAAACACGCAGACATATATTTGTATTTCAGAGCATTCTCTGTCTCTCTCACTCACATGCTTATCTTTCTATCTCTCACAGACACATACACGTACACACTGTATTTAAAGTCATTGAATCAAGTCAATAACATGTTAGATGACAAGAGTTAGCTGCAATGACAACATGGTGAAATTACAGTGAAACACTTCTATTGATGAAAATGATAAAAAGGACAAGTCTTTCCAATGCCTTGCACAGAATTGGTATCTGGGAAATATTCTCAGAACTTTACACATCATAAGACTTTGGGAATGAATCTGTCGAACAACATAGCAATTAAACTACATTTCATAAAATCTTAATAGTAGTAAAGTCAAGCATTTGAATACTTGACGTTGTAAGATGAAGAAATTTTCATTAATCAAAATTATGTGTTTAGAGAGGAGATTGATCCCTTTCTGAATAACTAATTCTTGTTAGAAAAGGGAGTAGAGACAACTCTGAGATGTTAATTAATTTAAATTAATTAAATATAGGATGTAAGAAAATAGTGAAGAGTGAGTTTAATCATCAGCAGTATGAGATGACAACTGAGGACATATTTCAGTCTTCTTAAACCTCCTCATGAAGTATAGCCTAACCAGATTTTCTATGACTGGAATTGCATATAAGATTTTTGTGGATGAAATCTGTGTGTGTGTGCGTGTGATGTCTGCATCACTCATTACTATCATACTTCTCTATCACTCACTCTTTTTCTTTTTCACTTTCGCTGTACTTTGCTGTTAATATGGTAAATGATGATAATATATGTGTATGTTTGTACAAGCACACACACACACACACACACATACACACACACACACACACACACACACACACCTACTTCCAGTATAACTAGAGATGTTACTGGACCTATCATCTTTCTCTTAAGTTATCGCAGAGATCACATCAGATCACATGTATCCTAAACACTTTATCTTTACTATTGCTATTGTTCCACATGTGGCCATAGTATAGACAGCCATTATTCACTCTTACCACCTATCAACTCCTATAACTATCCATCATTTTCTCACTCCTTTTACCACCTTTTCATTCCAATCACTCTGTTTCTACTGTTACATGCCTACTCCACTCTCCCATCCAACTTTGCTCTCCTCATGTCATTGATGTCACTAATATTCCCCACCTCAGTAGTGCTGAATAAAATATACCCTTTACAGAATGGTGAGGACACTCTAATCTTTGGGTACAAGGCACCCCCCCCCCACTAGTATTTATGTCACTAAAAATTCACTCAAGTGAGACATCTGTAAAATGGTTGGTGAGCAAATGGAGACATGGGGGTGTTAACCTCTCTAGTGCTGGTGCCATGATAAAATGATAAAATGCACTCAGTGCTGGTGCCATGATAAAATGCACTCAGTAAACGAATCGGCGATAGAAAGAGCATCCAGTTATGGAAACCTGGCCATAAGCAAAACATATGACTGAAGTGTAGTTCTCTGATCCATCTGGAAGAGTAGTATCTTTAATTAAGAACTGACTATGATGACCATCCAGCCCAGGCCAGCATAGAAAGTACATATGATTGTCACATCTGTTTGTGTATTTGTGTATTTTTCATCCTTGCATGTTGGTGTGTGCAGTATGATTCTCAGTTAGTTGAAGACATGGTATAATAAGGAAGATTGACCTGCAGGTCACACCGTGTTGTTTAGCCAAGTGTCTGTGTGCCATAGGCATGGAGGTGTGTGGCTTAGTGGTTAGGGTGTTAGACACGTGATCATAAGATTGTGGTTTTGATTCCTGGACCAGGCAACACATTATGGTCTTGAGCAAAACACTTCATTTCATGTTGCTCCAGTCCACTCAGCTGACAAAATTGAGTAATCCTGTGACAGACCAGTGTCCCATCCAGGTGGGGAACATATGCAAATGGAAACTGGGAAACCAGTTGGGAATGATTTAGGAAAGATCTTTATCATTTTTTTATCTGTGTGCTGTAGGACTGCCTGATCAGGGCTGACCTGAAGTTTCACAACAACCACTGATAAAACAAAGAAATCGATCTCATGGTTAAAAGTATCTGCTGCAATGCATTTAGTCCTACACTGTAGAACATTAGTCATTTCCAATACCATAATATATTATATTAAGGTAGTAACCATCATTAGAGTCTGGTTTAGTAATAGTTTACTCAGTTTACATTACTATGTTATGGGGTTGTATTTTAAAACTCTTGTAGTCCTGGAAGGATTGATTTTCTCTTTTATCCTTCATGTTAGGTACTTAATGTTTTAATGTTTTATTATATATCTTACTTTAAAATCATTGATTTTTCAGAGAGATACATTTATGTCATCAGTGTGTAGCGAAGCATGGGATTTAGAAATAACAGACTTATAATAGCATAGTTGAAGGCGGTTTTTGTTTTAACAGAGGAGGAGGCTAATGTTAATACAGTAATTTCATAACTGTTGACAGAGGCAGGTCTCACAGACATTGTATGGTTAGTTAACCTCTACATAGTATATGTTTGTGTATAGTCACATTCAGTATGCTGGGTCTCTGTTGTCTATCATCTATCTATTTGTCTAGTCAACATCTATAAGTCTGTTTACTTCCAAATCCCATGCTCTGCTGCGTATTGATGGTCAACATTAAAATAAATGACAACAAAGCCATCTCTCTCTGAGCATATTTATTCTTTTATTGCTTAATAGTTACAGAACAGCAGTCATGCTGGGGCACTGCTTTCATGGTTTCAGTTAATTGCATCAACCCCAGGGCCTTGTCTAGTGTTCCTTTTATCAATCACTATTTATCAAATGGTTAAGTTCATTTATTGAGTTACATTAAATTCTTACATCCCTTTATGGAAGTAAATAACATTAGATATTTACACTAGTATACACAAACATGGAGACAACAGACGCACACAAATACTAATACTAACTATACTAATGTATTGACACACATGTATGATTGTTAGGTGGTGTATGTGTACATGTTTATGTGTGTGTGTATATATGTATATATATATGCATATTATCATCATCAACTGTATTCTATGCTAGCATGTGTTGGACAGTTTGACTGGATCTGATGAACCAGAGGAGTGTGTTGAGTTCCAGTGTTTGCTTTGTGTTTGTTTCTATGCCTGGATGTTCTTCCTAATACTAACCACTCTACACAGTATACTAGCTGCTTTTTTTTCATGGCACTAATACAAGTGAGGCCAGCAAGACAAGACTGCTCAACAGATCAGGGGTGCAGTTTTGTGCTAGGTGTTGAGAAACTAAAGTATGATAGGACAGGACAGGTGTCTTGATGAAGAGGACATTCATGGCTGTCCTTCTATCATACTTCAGCTTCTCAACACCTATCACACATATATATATGTGTATGTGTGTGTATAATGGGAAAATACTATGAATTAAGTTTACCCTGAAATATTAATACGAACAGAATGAAACAAGTTCCATGTAAATTGGAGCAGTAGTTATTGAGATATTTGGGGTTTGTGGGTATAAATACCCAAAACGGTACATAATGGGAAACTGTTCTGACTATAGCTTCATCCTGGAAAAGAAGAAACTCTCACCTTTCGATTGGACAGTGATTTGACAATGAAAAAATACGATTTGTTTTTTTTACAGTAAATGTTTCTATTTTTGCTTTTGCTAAACACAATATTTTAATCATTTAGAAATATTTTCAAGTGAACGTGATTTCAAAAATGTAAGTTGTTTGTACTGTAGGTATTTATATTTTAGCTTTCTTTAAACAGACAATAGTTTAATGTTTTCTTAACTTATTTTTTAAGTGAATACCATTATAAAAATTCATTTGGCATATCTAAAAAATATTTTAAAGGGAAAATGACTTTAAAAATACTATAAATATTTCGTAAAGGACCCATTCCTAACCTCGCTGTGAAACAGTTTTTTCCTATAGGTTTTTTCAAGTGCATTTAATGTTTCTCACCGCCAAAGATTTGGCTGTTATTTCTAACATGCCCTGCTACCACATAACAGCTATTTGCGATAAAGGACCCGAAATACCCGTTATGTGGTAGCAGGGTGGGCAAGAAATAGCAGCCAAATCTTTCCTGTTCTGGGGGAAAGGAACTGTTTGCACGTGATTGCAATGTCACATTCAGTGAAAGTACGTGAAATAACCTGGAAAAGAAAAAAACCCACAAAACAAAACTCTGTTGCTGGGAAACTCAGAGTTTCTTGGTGAATCAATGGGTCATGGGTAGTCTAGTATATATATAAAAACCAGAAGGTATGGGAAGTGAATATATTTATTTAACCACTTGATATCCTTGGGGTTACAGTGGTTTTACTACCTTCTTTATGTTGAATCATTGGTGTAATCATGATATTTTGGTGATCTGATGAGCTTGCTTTCTTTATTTGCATTAATTTGTGAATATACAATTGTATTGTATTATGCCAAACATGCATAATAATGCACACTGAAATTATTACTATATGAGGGAGGCTGCAAAATGATCATTATCCTAAGGATGTCAAGTGGTTAAGTAAATATATTCACTTCTCATACCTCCTGACTTTGTTGGTTTACATACTCCCCATGAAATAATTTCATCAATTGGATCTGCTAGATTTCTGTTGCATGGACACTCTATATTACATGTCTCTATTTTGGATTACTATGTGGTCTATTAGCTGAGTCCATAAGAGGAGCTTTCTGTGATAGCCACACAATTCTGAATCCATATCTTATACTATAAAGTTATATCTATATATCTATATCTATCTATCTATCTATCTATCTATCTATATATATGTATATATATATATATATATATATATATATATATATAAAGCACATAGTTTTGAAGCAAACTTCTTACACCTACAGCCATACCTGCATCTGTATAATTTATTTACTTTCGACATCTACAAATATTAAATCTATTCAGTTAACACTTACAGACTACATCTATTTATCCACTCAGTATGATCACATTGTGTTTAACTGTTTGCTATTTACAGAGTCAACATCTGACCACTGTATTTATTTCATATGTCTACACATTACCTACATCTATACAAGTTTACCAATTGGTATGAAATCATATAAGTTCCTCTCCCTACAGCATAGAAACATCCAAATCTGTGAACATTAGAAATGATTTTTGCTGATGTTGACCACCGTTAATTTCTTTGGACATTTTTTTTTGTTATGTAATGTTTGTATAGTCAATGTCTTCTGTCTGAGTCTGTTTATCTAGTCTGTGTGCCTACATACTGTCTGTTCAGTCAGTGGTTATAAGGTGTGCCTCCCAAGACAAACACCTACACTGTGTGTTTGTACATCAAGACGTCTACTATGTCATTTCTATCTGTGCATGCATCTGCTCTGATCAAAGTGTGATGTGTGATCTGCATTTTATGTCATTTCAGTTAACGCCTATTTGTTTCTCTCTCTCTCTCTCTTCCCCCTTTTCTCCCCCCCCCCATTCTCTCTCTCTCACACATCAGCTACTGAAAAAGTTCTAAGCATAGTAGAAATACCAGTAAAATTTCCTTCAAAACACACCCTACCATTTAAACCCCCCCCCCCGGATATATACATTCTTATTGTTGTATGGGATAAACTGTCTGAATAATAAAAATAAAGGGGGATGGTCACGGCTAGAATGTATTTTGATCAGAGATCAATTTGATTAGGATTGTGCTAAGGCTAGACAACAGCAACCACATACACATGTTAGTGTGATATATGTGTATGTGTGAAAGATTTTGTAGTCGACCAAATAAGCTATGTTAGAAAGCTATTAAAAGGAAGGTTGTTGATTCATCCCTGAAATATGATGTCAATCTGAAGAATATTTTCCCTTTATCTGAGAAGTAGGAAACTAACATCGGAGAAATAAGAAAATATTTTTGATTTCACTAGCAAAGTCAGAAATTGTAATGAACCATTTTTGAACTATGCTTTCATTATTTGAAATGATTGTTGATATTTTCTTGATGAAGTGAGACTTGTTAGCAAAGCACAGTCACATTTGACAAAACTATTTATTCATTTAGCTGCCATAGACTATAATCATACCAAAACGATATTAGTTAATGAAGAAAACCACCAATTACAGGTCATTAGTACAGAAACTGGTGACCTCCTACATTGCTTTGACTGTTATTTTAATTTTTCTGAGACAGCACTTTTTTTCTTTTTTTTGTTTTCTTTTGACTTCTGTGTCATATTATAGGAATTGCAGATAGTTGAATCAATTGAAGAGTGGACAACCAAATTGAAAGGTTGGGAGTTAAAATCCTGTCACTAGTACTGCTGTACACTTTTTTTTCTTTTTTAACTTGTGCTCTATGAGTTAATAGAACCAATTTGTATTGGTTTGGTCTCTGGTTCAAGATTTGAATAATATACAAATGTGTAGATTTGTAAAATCATTCAACCCATGACACCACAAAGAAACAAATTCTCAGCTGTTAAATCAGTTAACAGGATGATCTAATTTCATTGTTGTAAACAGCAGTAGTAACAACACTGTAATACTGGCAACTGATTAGTTAGCTTGAAATACCAGGTTCAAGTTCTCTCACAAAAAATGTTACCTTCAATAGACTGGTAACCTCTCTAAAGAGAGACTTGTTTCTCATCCTATTAAAACTTCAGAAATAGGAAATAAATATAAGCTTTGTGGATCATGAAATTCTACAAAAGGTCAAGAATAGCACTTTGTGGTACATTAATTGTAAAGTTATGATGTTAAAACAAGGGGTTTAACTAGTTTAGCTATATCACACGGACACATACATGAGACATCATCATCATTTAACATCCATGTTCTAAGCTGGCATGGGTTGGATGGTGCAATAGGATCTAATGGGTACAAGGACTGCATTGTGCTCCAATGTCTACTTTGGCATGGTTTCTGTGGCTGGATACCCTTTTCTGTTGTCAGCCATTTCACAGTATGCCATACCTCCATCACTATTGAAGTTTCTATGCAGCTCACAAGACTACTAATCCCAAGGGAGTTGAGCATCAGTTTTATGCTAAATCTACTGCAGTGGTTTATAAAAGGGCAATGTGATTTAGCTGTGTCACATTAGCTCATCATACATAATACATCTATCAGGTTTATTTATTATATAAGTCAGAAATGTTAAATATCATGAATAAACTGCATCTAGATGCCAAGCACAAAACACCAATACTTGTGGTCTGTGTTACCTATCTCTGTAACTTTTTCAATCAATAGTTAACTAACTTCATATCATAATACACAATCTGTTGTAATGCAAAGAAACCCTGGCTAGGACTAATATAATTAGTAATAAACCTGCCTTTAGATTGGTATAGTTTTATAATAAACCATGAGGTGGAATGACACACAGACAAGTGCCAGCATTAATGTCATTAAAGAGTTACAGATATTACTATGGAGAATAAATACTCCAATAGATACAGGTTAATGCAGCCAGCTGATCTATAAATGAGGATTATCTTATACTTCGCAATCATTTTAACTAGGTACTGCTTGTTTTTTGATTTCTTTATTTGCTTTCTTTTTCATTTCTATTTTTTATTTTGAAAGGTGTAAGTATAATATATACGTTTGTTTACATGCACACGTATATGTATGCATTTTTATAATTCATGTGTACACACACACACACACACACACACACACACACACACACACACACACACACACACACACACA
>NC_068998.1:40117270-40120714 GCF_001194135.2 Octopus bimaculoides
AGAGAGAGAGAGAGAGAGAGAGAGAGAGAGAGAGAGAGAGAGAGAGAGAATATTTACATTCTATGCTTCATATGAAAAAGCTTTCAGCTTCAAAAAGTGATGTTTGCTGATATTCCTTGTCAACAAAATCATCCACTTGCTCCATATTTCCAAAACAAGTGGAATGAAAGCTTCCTTACATGAAAACAGATAAGGGTTAGTAATAGTAAGGGTATGCAACTATAAAACAATGCCCCAATGATATGCATTCATCTAACCCATGCTAGCATGGAAAAACAAGTGTATAATGAATGAAACATACATATAGTTTTAGGGAAAAGAACCAAGGTACATGAACTCATCAATGAAAATCCACTGTCATGCCTAAAACTATATATATATATATATTTAATACTGTGAAACTTAATTTAATTTTAATTTTTAATAAATTGATTTTAATTGAGTTTTTACCTGTAATTTTGGATTTTTATTCCTAATATTATTATCATGATATATATATATATATATATATATATATATATATATATATATATACATACACATATACATACTGACAATGTTGAACTTATCAGTGATTATAAGGTGTGTAAATGTTTATTTTAGATTCACTGCGCCTATCTCTGTGTATAAGGATGGCTCTAGGAAGTCTTTAAGTTTATTTAGCTTTGTAATCCTAGCAACCACACTCATAAATGTAATCTCATTTGCATCAAATCACACTGTCCTCTGGAAGGATTATTACATTAGACAATATAACTTTAGACCAGAACCCAGAGCTGAATGTTTGAAACAGAGTCAACTCTGCTAAAGGTACTCAAGATCTTGATAATGGTACTTAACCACTTAAGAATTAGATGTACTACCCAAATTTGATCTTTAGCCATTACAAGAATGATCTTTTGGTTCAAGGAATTTTGTCATATTCCACTCTTTGCAATGAGATTCTCAACCATCAACAAATGTAGGTCACCGACCTATTCTACTGACACCTGGGTTCATCTTTTGCAGGTCATGTTATGTGTCTGAGGTTGATCCAGGTTTTGACTTGCTAGTCTGTACTATCCATAACTGTAGAACTTCAATTTTGTGGCATGTATATGTAGAAGCTCTGGAATTATCTTTCAAATTTATAAATTCTTGCAGCAGGACTGTCATATATCAGTTATGTTGCTACAGTTCAGCCCCATAACAGCTGTAATTTAACCCTTTAGCATTTAAACTGACCATATCTGGCCTAAATATTCTACCTGGTTTATGTTCAAACTGGCCAGCTCCAGCTTCTTACACCTATCCTACAGTTCATTCTCAAAGTAAATAATCACATCATTGAAATCTCAAAGTTACAAGATAATGCATTTAATTCAAAATAATGTGAATAAATATTACATTTGACAGAGTAATCTGAACACTAAAGTGTTAAGAAAACGATAATCAAAAACATTCAAGCCATATATTTTTAAAATAGTGTACCCAAACTACATTATCAAATGTGTCATTTTTAAGGTAATAGTGAGTGGTTTGATAGAGATTCGGCTGCTATTTCTAGCAAGTCAGATAACCAATTAGTGACCTCCTTTGTTGGTTTAAAATACTATAAGTCATTTGATCTAGTCCTCTGCTGATTCTGACACTTCACTACTTTATTGATATCATTCATAATAGTTATGGAACTTCAATATCCAAACAAGCTAAGTCATAAAACATCAAAGACCTGATATTGAGGTTGTCACAAGAGAAACTAGTAAATGTTTTTATGATCAATGATCTGTAGCTGGAAACAGACAATATTGTTTATAAAGAATCCCAGAAAATTGATGACTACTCAGAATTTAGATAAGCACTCTCTAGAATCTGATAAAGTAGAACAAGTGTGATACCAGTAAAAATTATTGTTTAGCCTCAGGCCAGTCCAGATTGTGCAAACCTATGGATAGAGACATTCTAGTTTTAATCATTCCATTTTGTTTATAATATTGTGTATCATTGACCACATTAGCTAACATGTCCTTCATTTTTAAGTTAGCAAGGTGTGATATGACTACTATTTCTATTTTGAATATACTAATAAAATTTGCACACTAGATTTAATTCTCCAAGAAGCTACATTGTCTAGCATCCTTGAATTTTAAAACTGAGTGTGATATGAGGGAGATATGGCTACTATTTCTAACCTGTTGAGTATACCAGTAAAAGTTTGTGTATTAGGTTTAAATCTTTAAGAAGCTACATAATTAAGTGTTCTTCGTTTCTAAAATTGAGAGTAATATGAGGGAAATATGGCAACTATTTTTAACATGTTGAGTGTACCAGTAAAAGTTTGTGTACTAGGTTTAATCTCCAAAAAGCTTCTATTCTACACTGAAATAGCTATGAATAAAAAGAAATTAAAACCAAGCATTAACATACTATAGAAATATCTGTACGCCTGGGGCTACGAATATCCTTGAGAAAACACTTTCTGTCTGGAGTTATCAGACCTGATGGAAAGAAATTCTATTTTCAATCTTGCTTCCAGATGTCAACAGCTACATTACATATACAAATAATAAAACAACAACAATGATAACCATTTAAAGTTCAATAATTTCCTGAAGGTATAAAATGAGGGGAAAAAAGTTTATATACATATGAAGTCAAAAGTGGTTTAAAAGTTTTGATAGTAATCTTTCTTTATTTCCTCACCAACTCGCATAAGAAACTTCTCTCCTCCAGCAGTGTAGCTCTTACTGAGAGGACAGTTAAATAGATTTGAGAGGCAGATAGTTGGTACTGCTACAGAGTTATGGTACTTGCTGACGCCACACACACGTACGCCACACACACACACATATATATATATATATATATATAGTTTTTCTTTTCTTTTTTTTCTTTTGCTAGTTTCAGTCATTTGACTGCAGCCATGATGAAGCACTGCCTTTAGTCAAACAAATCAACCCCAGGACTTATTCTTTGTAAGCCTAGTACTTATTCTATCGGTCTCTCTTGCCGAACCACTAAGTTACGGAGACATAAACACACCAACATCAGTTGTCAAGCAATGGTGGGAGGACAAACACAGACGCACAAATACACACACACACAAACACACACACATATATACAAAGGCCTTCTTTCAGTTTCTGTCCACCAAATCCACTCACAAGGCTTTGATTGGCCTGAGGTTATAGTAGAAGACACTTGCCCAAGGCGTCACACAGTGGGACTGAACCCAGAACCATGTGGGTGGGAAGCGAGCTTCTTACCACACAGCTATTCCTGTACCGCACCTATAATATATATATATATATATATGGGAGAATATACAAATAATAACAACAGACGAGGACAGGTGGTGTAAATAACAAAAGTATATATTAGTATGACGCTCGGGAATACGGAAAGTCTTTGACGTTTCGAGCTACGCTCTTCAACAGAAAGAATACGGAGACAATATATATATAT
>NC_068998.1:40120817-40123419 GCF_001194135.2 Octopus bimaculoides
ATATAGACAGACAGCAATGTCATATGAAAACATTCATAGGCATGTACACACATACATTCTGTTCTGGGAATATTTTTTTGATATTTAATTTAATACTTGAGTTCTCTTTCATTCATATTTCCTTGTTGCATTACTTTGACAAATATATTATCAAGGCATTTACAGCCTGATGCCTTCCTTTCAAGTAAAGGATCTCTTATTTTATACATCTACAAAGACACGAAGAGAGCAAGTAGCAACAGTAAACGACACCACTTGTGGCAACTGTTGTGAGGCATGAATCTAAATAAGCATGCATACACACGTATACAATGAGCTTCTTTCAATTTCCATCCACCAAATTTACCCATAAGGCTTTTATTCAGCCCTTGTCTATAGTAAAAGATATTACCAAGGTAACACACAGTGGGACTGAACCTGTAGCCATATGGTTGGGAAGTGAAATTCTTACCCACACAACCATGCTTGTAACTTCAGAACACATGAACAATGAGAATTTCATTCGAAATAACATCCAACTTCAATCCATTAGTTAAGGATGTTCTGGAGATTAAACTATCGAAAGATATAAGTACACACACACACACACACACACACACACACACACACATACACAACACACACATACACATACACACACACACACACACACACACATACATCCTGTAAGTAAGCAATAGAATAAACAAGGTCTTGGGCTACCAGTTCTTGGTTTATGACTTCAAATCTGTTACAAGATCAGTTTTACCTATAACCAAAGCATTCCAACCATGACCACACCACCCTTTTCTAATGAATCATATCTAGGACTTGTATAGTCCAATGTATCCCTCCCTTTTTCAAGATAACAGGATGTAATTTGAGGGACATTTGGCTGCTATATCTAGTAGAGTGTGCAACTATGTAGAGGCTGGTTCATTGGCCTGTTATGATTTAGTGTGTCTTTCTGTGTCAGACATTTTATTTTACATTGCCTCATTTCATCTATCAAGTAATAATAGATTTTTCTGAGAAATTTCACCCATTAACAGATGCCTCTGATCACAAAGTGAATAAATCGTATTTGTTAAACCAGTGGTATGCACACAAACATATATCATCCTTGCATTCATGTATATGGAAGTTTGTATTATACATAATTAATACATAATCCTACCCTTGTCTACTATACCAATATTACTCTTTTGCTACTCTTCATCCCCCCCCCACTACCACCACCCCATATCCATCATTCACTACATCCACCCCTTAACACCTGTTCTTCATTCATTATATTCACCTCCTCACCCATTCTCTCACTTTCTCATACCCTCTTGCAACCTCTACCCACCCACACTCTCAGGTCTGCCTCTGCTCACTTCTACTGGGCTTGTACCTCGAGGGTCCACGCAAGCACTTCATCATCATTATCTTTTTTTTTTCTTTTCCCAGCTCCACCCCAATCACCCATCCCCTCTTTGCTAAAATGTGAGTAAACATGTAACTCCTCTACACAAAGAAACCTGTTCTGCTCTGCTACCCTTCTCTCATATCTTAACCCCTGATCTCCACCTCTCTCAGAGTTTGCAATTTTGCAAGTTGCATGGTGATATCACTAGTGTGATGGCACAAAAATAAAAAAAAGCATTTAGTACATGCTGTTAAGTGGTTGGCATTGGAAAGGGCATTCAGCCATAGAAACTCTGCCAAAAGACAGTAGAGCATGGCGCACTCCTTGAAGCTATGAGATCCTGTCAAGCTGTCCAACCCACAGCAGCATGGCCCATGGATGTTAAATGGTAATGATGATGGTAATATCATCATTATCGTTTTTACATCCATTTCTCCATGCTGGTATGGGTTAGATGAAATTATTGAGGATGTTGTTCTTTATCTAGATGCTCTCCCTGTTGGCAGCCCTTGTTTTTCAAGTAAGGTATCTTTGCATTCCACCACTCCTCACACATCAGTGGACTGAGAAGTATTTGTTCACTGGAAAAATTAAACCACCATATTGACCAATTCCATATATCAACAGTCTTTTGGCCAGACAGTGCTAATAACAGTAGAGTTGATATTCATGCAAACATGCTCTCATACACATGACAGGTCTCCTCACATTTCCTATCTACCAGTTTTATTCACAAAGCATTGTTTGGCTTGGTGCTACAGTAGGAGACACTTGCCCAAGATGCCATGCAGTAGGATTGAGCCCAAAACATGTTGCAAAGCAAACTTATTTTATTTTGTGTGTGTATATACGCATACACATACACACACACACTTTCATACATACTTACACACAGAAACACATATCTATGAAGACTGAAATATTTGTATTTATTTTAGTTTATCTATTAAAGTGTGTGTGTGTGTGTGTGTGCGTATTTATGAAAAAAATCTCATATTACATTGCCAATTCAGTTTTTGTCTTCAATTGTGCCGTTTGTGTGAAAAAGTCGGTTGGCATTTCATAACCAAACAAAGCAGTTTCCTATTCAAATTGCATTTTCATTCTGGAAAGTTCTTAGTATTCATAGATGGCATTGCTTTCCTGCAGAGGTACACATACATCTCTCTCTCTCCCCCTCCCTCTCTCTCTCTCTCTCTCTCTCTCTCTCTC
>NC_068998.1:40123429-40130929 GCF_001194135.2 Octopus bimaculoides
TCCCTCTGGTTCTTTCTTTCTTTCATGAAACACTTTTGAGTCCTCAAGCAATTGCTTTCTTTGAGGGAAACATACAAATAAAAAGAAAGACAGCATAACCCAAAAGATGAATGAAAATACCAGAAAGTGAAAGTAACCATTAAACTGATGTTTTAAAAATATATATACATACATAAATGCAATCATGTACACACACACTCACACATCTATGTTCCTTTTAATCTGTTGTATGATTGGAATATTGAAATAGCTAGCATTACCTGGGGACATATTCTGTAGCCCATCCTTTAGTTTAACCTTGTAGTTGATGCACAACTGAAATCATTGTTCAAGAAAATCATAGCTCATAGTCACTTTCTAATCTGTACATTGAAATAGTTGCGATGATAGTAGTGGTGATATTTGTAGTGTGATGGTGCTAGTTTTTCTTGTTATTCAGTCACAGATCAACCCTGACTGAGCAATCCTATTCATTAATGGCATTCCAGCCATGACCACCCAGTCTTCTTAGAGATATATTGGACCAAATTAACATTGCATTGTTCTTACTTGAGATGGTAACAATTGATTTGAAAGAGATTTAGCTGCAAATTCTAGCATGTTGAGCAACCACATAGAGGCTCTTTTTGTTGGCTTGTTTGGTGGCAGTGGAATTGTTTGTTGTTTTTTTTAGTGGTGGTGTTTTTTGTAGTATAGTGGTGGTAGTGTGGTGGTTGTGGTGTAATATTATAGTAATGGTTGTGTTATTGTGTTGTGTTAGTGATTGGTGGTAATGGTAAGTTTTTTTGGTGTAGAGTTATTGTAGTGTAGTGGTAGTGTTGTGGTACTGCTGGTGTTTGTTGTAGTGTGGTGGTAATGGGTGTTGTAGAGTGGTGATAATAGTGGTATTGTGGTGATGATAGTGGTATTGATTGTAGTGTGGTAGTAGTGGTATTCATTGTAGAGTGGTGATAACAATTGCATTAGTCTGGTGATAGCGGTGCTATTGTTTTGTAGTTGTGATGTTCCTTGTAGTGTGATGGTGGTGGTGGTGTTGCTTGAGGTATTTGCATTGAGGTAGGGTGGTAGTTATGTTTTCAGTATTGGAATGGTGCTTGATGTAGAATGGTGTTGGATTTTGTTGATGTTAAGAGTGGACTCAGTACTGTATATTTGTTTTAAGGTGTGTTGTATTCTTTTAGGTTTCAGTTTTCTTCATTTGCTTGAGTGTCACTGGTGCCAAATGTAAACATTTCACAATTCCTTTCTCAATCTAATATGTGTTGAGACTTATAATTTAAATAGAGCCCTATGGCTGTTGGTTGTCCATACAAATATATTCTAACACTTGTCTCTGTTCATGACACTGGTGCATCAACAAATGAGAAAATTGAATGGATGTATTCAATAACCATACTCCATCTTCACCGCTATTATACTAGCACTAGAGATTCAGTTATTTTTACAACTTCTGGTTTCTTGGTTCAAATCTAGCTTAGGATGATGGAAATATTCTGGAAAGTGCTTCTGATGAAAAATTTAATGTAAAACACACTTTTTCTCTAACCAGAAATGTATATAGTATATATATGTGTATACACTACTATATTAGGAACATTTTCTCTCTCTCTATATATATGTAGATATGAGTACAATATATATTATTTGCTAGTAAATAAGCTTTTAAACTGCATCTAATTGTAAACCTAACACATTAGTTGGTTGAGCTGACTGACATCTTTCACTTCCAATGTCTTCTTTATATTCCAACATATAAAAAACCCCCACAATTATTCGTTTATCCAAGAGTAGCTAACTGCAATGACATGAAGGCCTGGATGGGAATTAAGAGATGTTGCTTCAAGAAAATGATACAAACAATTCTAGTGACCCAGTCTACAGTGATACAACAATGCTTCAAAGAAATAACAGATTAGCATGTTATTGAAACACATGTTTGCCCCAAGTTAGCCCTGATAGTTTTGACATTCTAGCTTTGACCATCCCGTCTTTTTAAGACATCCTCCATTTTTTTCAGATAGTCGATTGTGATATGAGGGAGATTTGGCTATTTCCAGCAGGTTGTGTGACTATATAGATGCTCCCTAAGTTTGCTATATTATAATGTTTAACACAGTTTGATTGGATAAACGACTGGTTTTTAGTCATAGTGACTGTGTGACATCAAGAGTGATGTTATGGTGGTAGTGTGTTGGATAAATAGCCATTATTAGTGATGCTGAAACTGAAGATGACGGTAATGGTGAGGGTGGCGGTTGTAATGTTATTGCTTTCAATAAACATTTAGGAAATATTGGAAATGCTCAGGTTTAAATAAAACAAAGAATCATAGTGAAATGTCTTAAAAACCTTATTGGAAATTTTGCTGAACCAAAAGATTGAAATGCATATGTCATAGAAAAAAAAAAAATTCTCACTCTGTACATGAACTAAATTAATATTTGAAGTTTTAGAACAAATTATTTTGTAAACAAAATTATCTCCATATTTTAATAAAAATCAGTAACGTGGGGGACCATTTTTAATCTTATTAAAGATTTGGTGTTATCGTAAAATTTAATATAGTTTTGTTGTTTTAAATTTTGCTCTTCTAAACACTAAAACTCATATTGAAAATTTCAAAACATTGAATAAATATTGTGAAAATTTCAAAATTTAGGGTACTTATTTTCATTTAGATACTTTAAGATAGGCTGAATAAATTGGTCACTGAATTCAGAAATCTATAAGGTTTACCTAGAATTCACAGACATGCTAATTCACTGTTGAAGATCAGAAAACACATTTCTGAGTAATTAATTCTTGAAAAGTATTCTATTTTTTTCGGTGTCAACCTTGTACATTATTATATGTTTGCTTAATATCACACTGCAATTTATGTTTAGCTGATGATGGACATAATACTGTGGAAACATTCCAAAGTTGTCTCCCATATTCACTGAAATGATTAAACTATAGTATTCATCATTAAGCTAATGTCTTTTCCTCACTGCATAATTATTTAACCCTTTCGTTACCAACCCGGCTGAAACTGGCTCTGGCACTGAGTACAAATGTCTTGTTTTCATAAGTTTTGAATTAAAATCTTCCACCAAACCTTAGTCACAGTTTATGTTCTTAACACTAGCTGAAAGATAACTAAGTTATTTTATTAAATTCTTTGTTATATTTAAAGTAATTTAATGAAACACAAAGCATCTCAAAATAAATACAGTAACAAAAGGGTTAAATTTATATTTTTATATTTACTGCTCTAAGTATGTTAAAAAAACAATCCAAAGCTACTATTTTCAAGTTAGTATGATTTGGTAGCAAGTAACATCCTTTTGGTAATTCTTTTATGTCTCTGTACCATATTTTCTGGCATACAAGTAGATATAAGCATATAGTCTACATTCAAACATCATCACTATAATTCCAAATCCTGCTGCATTTCACATGGAATTATGGTCCTCCAAAGTTGCCTCATCTACTAAGTTGACCTACCTTTTTTTAACTGTAACTTTTGATCTGGAAAATTCAACTTCTATGTCAGAAAATATAGTAGTTGCCACCTTCTCATGTGAATGACATCTCTAAATGATATATTCTATAACTATATTCTATATTCAGTGATATATTCTATAACTGATGTAAATTTTGAATTAATGCTCATGAAGCTGGTTTTTAGAAAAGTCATTTTTCAGTGATCCTGAATAAAAGCACAAATTTTCTTATCTTTGTTTGATTGATTAGCAAAAGTAAGTTTCCAGTACTGTCTCTAAATCAAGTGATTAGCAAGAAGGAGGGCAACTAGCTATAGAAACATTTGATTTAGTATTTGTTAATAAGGAAAATTCATTATAGTCTCTCAACCAGATAGAAGAAATTGTAGCCAAGTTACTCTTATTTTAAAACTGAAATTATATATATATATATATATATACAGGTAATGTAGTCCTTGTTACAGTATATTTGAAAAAAAGATGAAATGGTCATGGTTTGAGTGCTTCTGACTATAAGTCTACTTATTCAGAGCTGGCCTGGTACTAAACAACATATGATTGAGTAAAAATAATCCCTAAAAGGCAAATGATGGAAATGTGTGTTTGTGTGTGTGAGAGAGAGAGAAAGAGAGATAGATAGATAGATAGACAGATAGATAGATAGAGAGAGGGAGAGAGAGAGAGGATGCATGATGTACTATATGGAAAGTTGCAGGATACCCAACCAAGAAGTCAGTGGTTTGTACCTATCGATAGCACTGCATTGTTTCTGTTGCCTGAACATTATATATCTTAAACAATCTGGCCAGATTTGTCTTCAGTACTTACTCATGATAAATTAATATTGGTTATTAACTAATTGTATTTTTCCTGTCATATTGATCCAATCTTATGTTGACTTTTTAACATTCTAATCTTTAAATATACTTTCTCCTACTTAATTGTTAATTAACATGTGGGTGGGTGGTATCTTTGAATAATTTATTTTTTCATTAATTGTCTTAGTTTGTGCCAATGAATTTACATTTCTGTATGGCTCCTTAATAATTTGATCGCTAATACTTTAATAGGTTACATTAAGTTTACACCATTACTAATGAGTTCCGCCAGGAATGAAATGTGTTCTCACAGTTGTCTCCTCATACTTATTGAGGAATATATGATATTGGTTACTAACAAGGGCTGATGATCATTTGTCTGAAATCTTGACATGACAAAACTTCTAAAATTCCTAATTCTTTTTTAAGTGAGAGAAGTACCACAAATGGAAGATTTCAGAAAGAACTTGGAAGGTTCCTAAGCAATGAACAGCTGTTACAGGCTTATTTCTAAATTCATATATATATATATATATATATATATATATATATATATATATATATATATAGGTGTGTGTGTGTGTGTGTGTGTGTGTGTGTTCTTGTATCATGTGACACTATGGACTGTTATCTGGAAAGTTCCTCTCTAAAGTGCAGAGGTATTTTTTTGATATCCTGCACCTCAGGGCATCAAAAAATACCCTGCGCCTCAGATTAACAGCTGTTTGTGCGTAGAAATCTCCACTCTACAAGCCACTCATGTTGTTTAAGAGAAAGGCTGCTTGGCAGAATGCAAAGAATCTGAACAGATACTATAAGACTTTCCATTCATTTTACCAATCTTTAACCATTCCACTAACCATTTCCCTTATCTCCCCAACCACCACACAAATATATGATTGTGTTCACATTCTTAAAGTATTGTTTAAATTTATATCATGCAAAAACCTCTCAACTGCTTCTCAGTGGTCTGTTTGTGTGCACAGTCTGTGACAGACCATGCCTTTCTTTTGCTGGGCTCAAATCTCATATGAGGACCCATGGAAAATGAACCTCCTCCAACTATTCTGCCTATATATCTGTGCACACCTTTCAGTGCCATGTATGCCATAAAGTCTGCAAATCTGACGGAGGCCTGAAAAGACATTTTAAGATCCACAAAGATGGTCCAAATCAGATAAGCAATCTGTGTCTTTTCAATACATTGTCTGGTTTAAAAAGCCACATCAGACACTATGATGGATCTAAGGTGTAAGTGCACAAGGTGGTCGGACACTGCATAAGGAGTAGACAACCATCATGTGTGTGTGTGTGTGTGTGTGTAGGCAACCATCATATATATGTGTGTGTGTGTATGTGTGTGTATATATATATATATATATATATATATATGCGTGGATATATGTGTGTGTGTGTTTATATATATATGTGTGTGTGTATATATGTGCGTGTGTGGATATGTGTGTGTATGTTTGTGTGTGTTTATATATGTATGTATGTGTGTATATGTATGTGTGTGTATATATATGTATGTGCGTGTGTATACATATATGTATACACATACATAAACCTAAGCTATGGCACCAGTAGGTGGTTTGATATGTCATATTGCTGTTACATATGTTATTTTGTGTTTTCTGATTTGTGTCTGTGTTCGACTTAGACAGTCTGGTATCATTTGTCATATTTTAATGAGGGAAACATCATATATGATGTAAACTGTAACTATGATAGATTTAATGTAATTAAAAAGCCTTCATTCTGAAACTTGAATCAAATGTGAATATGGTTTGTTGTTCTCTTTGCACACAGTAGAATAAGAGATTGACCTAGCATGTTTCATCCTTTGTTAATCACTCATTAGAGGATAAGTATGCCTTCATCCTTCTACCTGCGAAGATGATTTCTTGGAAATTACTATTTAAATTAAATTAAACACTAGCCAAAGCTTGGCAGAAATGGCTAAACTTATTCACATACCGCACATTCAACAGTGGTGCATTTAAATGATTAATATATATATATATATATATATATATATATATATATATATATATATATATATATATATATATATATATATATATATATATATATACAGGTGGCACATAAAAGCACCCTCAACACTCTCGAAGTGGTTGGCATTAGGAAGGGCATTCAGCTGTAGAAACCTTGCCAAATCAGATTGGAGCCTGGTACAGTCTCCTGGCTTGCCAGTTCTCAGTCAAACTATCCAACCCATGCCAGCATGGAAAGCAGACATTAAATAATGATGATAGGCATAATATAGCATTTATTAGCAACCTAAGATAAATTTCAAATAATTAAACTGAATTTGTTTTGAAGTCATTTGCTATGAAGCTTTAATTAGATGCAATACTGTTTTATTCTCTTTTCTCATTAAAAATTAAGGAAATTGCATTTTTATTTTTGTGTGTGGTCAGAGAACAGTGATGTGTGTTTACATCCGATTCTTTTGGTTTTTTTTTGTTTTGAAGTTTTGTGTCATTAGGTTTAAATAAAGAAAACTGCAGGTTAGCTACTCTAAATTTATTTTATTCCATATGTTATTTTATGGAAGTGTGTAGCAGTTTTATATAAATCAATAATTGATAAATGTACTTTGGAATGCACACCTAAGTTTCATATAACCAACTTCATACTGAGATAACTGTACTTGGTATAGTTTGAAGTTTTAGTATTAGTTTCAGATTATAGGTACCGCACATACACACTATCCATCTATACATGCAGAGATACATGCATACATACACATTATTATTTAAATCATTAGCCACACACTGTGTGGTCAGAAGTTTGCTTCCCAACAACATGGTCTTGGGTTCATTCCCACTGCATGGTACTTTGAGCAAGTGTCTTCTTCTATAGCTAACCAAAGCCTTGTCACTGGATTTGGTAGATGTAAAGTGAGAGAAATCTGATTGTGTGTGTGTGTGTGTTATTGTCTCCTTGTTTTGATTTCATGCAATAGTTGTAAAAGGATGTCACTATCATGCAAGTAGTGTCCTCCATTCCCAGTATTATTAGCTTGCTCGGAAACTGATGAGGGTTGATGACAGGAAGAGCATCCAGTTGTTGAAAGTCTGTCTCAGCAAATTCTGTCTGATCCTTGCAAGTATGGAAAGGTGGATGTTAGATAATGATGATGATCATCATCATCACTGCTTTGCTCTAAA
>NC_068998.1:40132737-40135718 GCF_001194135.2 Octopus bimaculoides
ATATATATATATATATATATATATATATATATATATATATATATATATATATATAATATACACATACACATATATTTATATGTATGTATATACACGTGTGTATATATTTCTTTGTGAGTTAGTGGTTGAGAAACCAACTGAGGGATAGTACCTATCCAATATACTGCTGGTAGTGTACCCAATTATTCATACCCAAGTGCTAGTTATTGCATGGCAATCTCACAATTGAGTATTATATATGAGCAGGGTTAAAGAGTGGTTTACCCTTGATTTATACGGCAAATAAGAAAGTGGAGAGGATATAAAATCAACAGACATCAGCTGGTAAACATTCCAGTATATCTATTTATTCAAATGTATTGGATGAATACGCACACATGTATTAGTGGTGTAGAAAAAGTTGGTAATTGCATAAACAAGGGTGTGGAAGCATATAAGCATATAGAAACAATTGAGCAAATGAGCAGATTGTCAATAAAACCAAATGGGTGTTCAGGTGCTAGTTCCTTACGGCCGTTTCTGCCAAGAGGCAATGAAAATTTCCAGGTTATCTCCATCTCTTCAGTGTTATGCAGGGATGAGCAGATAAGGCTTGGATAATGAATGTGCCCCTAGGCTTCTTCAGAGAATCTAAGTGGTGGTGGTGGTGGTAGTGGTGGGGGTTAACACATATAAAAGCTAGTTAATAATAGCTACAGTGTGTTTGTCTTTTTTTAAATAGAGTAAAAAAAGAATAATAGTAAGAATAAGAACAATCACAAGACTACAAGTGAAGTACATCATAGTATAATGATTTGGGCATAGCAAGGGGAAATAAGATACAGACATCCTGTGATGTATTATAAGATCCATGTTATTTCATCTAGTGGTGGATAGGTGAATACAGTTGTTCTCAGGAGGAGTTTTTTCAGGAAATGTAATTTTAGGCAGTAGTTCACATTATGTTTCCATAGAACTTCAGTGGTGGGTTTGATGGTATGGTCCGTGTTACAGAGGTGAAAGTTTATATGTAAAATGCCAGTTAGTAAGTGTAACATTGCAGAGGGTATGGCATAAGCAACTTATGATGAACCCATCTTGGGAAATTTGGTACATGAGTGTATCAATGAGAGAAAGGAACCAGGATAGGCCAAAGTACTATGTTGGTGTTTGTTACTTTTTTGCCGGCAAGAAAGTAGCATGCGCTCTTAACCATTACGCTATATGCCTGTGGGCATAATAATATTACCACATGTTCTCAATTTCTATGTCATCATATGTCATCCTGAACAAGTGCGTTCAACTGTTGCCTCAGACTGATCAATGCCTTGTAAGTGAAAATGGTACTTTGAAATTGTAGTATGGAAGCTCTTCATATGTATATATATATATATATATATATATATATATATATATATATATATATATATATCTTTGTGCACTTATAATCTACAGCCTTTCTTGAAAAGTATTAAGTAAAAATTTGTTATGGTTGTTAGCATTCCCTGCTAACAAATTATTCCAAAGCTTTGCCCCATAAGCAAGAAGTGGAATGAAAAAATCTCTTACTTGAAAAACTAGTAAGCTTTAGTGACATTAAAAATAACAAATAACAAAACAACAAAAGAATGTACACATAGAATGTGTTAGCTTCATGCTCAGTAAAGGTGAAAAAAAAGTAGGTTTTTAATGTTTTGAGCATAACTCTTTGTCAGAAAGAGAAGAAAGTAAAGGCCCAGAGAAGAAAAAGATCAGGAAATGCATATGTGTAGTGACATATGTATATATATTTATATACATAAACATACACACATACATATATCTCTATCTATCTGTCTATGTATGTATGTATGTATCTATCTATCTATCTATCTATCTATCTATCTATCTATCTATCTATCTATCTATCTATCTATCTATCTATCTATCTGTCTAGCTAGCTATCAATAGACAGATAGATAGATACATGTATCTTTGTGTATATAAATATATATGCATATAAGAAATTAAATAATTGACGAGGGAATAAGAAATTATGTCATGAAATTCATTAGCTTACAACTGTTTCTACTATAAGATTCAATGCACTCATATTTGTGTGCTTGCATATCACTTTATAGCTTCATCAGAGGTTCAATGATGAAGTGCAATTTTATTTGAGAAAGCATTTACATTTCTATATATACACAGAAAGCATTACCATTGAAATAGTATAAACATATGTAGGAAATGAAGTAAGGAGTTTTTTTTTTCTGTTTTCTATATAACGCATGCACACACACACACACACACACACACACACACACACACACACACACACACACACACACACACACACACACACACACACACACACACACACACACACATGCGTGCATGTGGCTTCTGTATGGTTTCCATCTATTAATTTCATTCACAAGGTCTTGGCCATCATAAGTCTATTGTAGAAGCAGCTTGCCCAAGACGTCATATTGTGCAATTGAACCCAGAGTGGTTTCACAGTGAGCTTCTTTACTACACCTGCATATATATCACCTCTCTCTCTCTCTCTCTTTATATATTTATCTCTCAGTCTAGCTGTTTGTTTATCTATCTATCTATCTATATGTATATTTATACATAAATACATGTGTGTGTGTATGTGTGTTTCCATGTGCGTGTTTCAAGTGCATGCTAATACATCGTCACTAAATTCATTGGAATGTGTTAAACCTGCAGAGTAATTACATCAATAAACATCAAAAGTTTTTATTTGCAGAGTAAATACATCGCATTTCATTAACAATATAAAAGAACATCTGAAAACAAACATTATTAATATTAAAATTCACTCAAAATTATACATATATATATGTGTATGTATGTGTATATATGTATATACATGTATGTGCGTGTATATATGTATATACATGTATGTGCGTGTATACATGTATATATATATATATATATATATATATATATATTATACATATACTTATGTATATATGTGTTTGCATGTGTGT
>NC_068998.1:40135728-40151551 GCF_001194135.2 Octopus bimaculoides
ATGTATATATGTGTTTGCATGTGTGTGTATATATATATATATATATTATACATATACTTATGTATATATGTGTTTGCATGTGTGTATATATATATATATATATACATATACTCATATGTATATATGTGTATGCATGTGTGTGTATATATGTATATGATAATATATTTACAAATATATATTTCTCTCTCTTACTCTCTCTTTCTCTCTCTCTCTCTCTCTCTCTCTCTCTTTATATATATGTATATGTATATATATATATATATATGAAAAACAAATCAAAGTTACTTTTAAAAAATTGACTTAAAAAAAAAATAATGCAGTTAAAAGATAACACTATTTTAAATTGGAGGAAGAAAGAAACATCTTAATAATGAGCAACGCTTCTCAAGTATTCCATTATTTTATGGTTTTGATATTCATTTGACGTTTTTATATTTCTTTTTGCAAACGAATGATGAAGCATTTCTGCACTCTTGATATACTGTTCAATTATTTCTTCATTTCTTGACTACTGCTTTTTCTTAGATTGCTAAAAATTTCCAAATCGAAGGATGGAATATTGTGTCTTTCTATAAATATTTAGTGATGTATACTTTTTTTGCAAATAAAAAGCATGCCGATGGATTAAGCAACAATGAATATATGGCATGACAGATTTACCAAAGATGTATTTTGGTTGTCAAGGAAATGCATGACAATGTAAATTACCCACAAAGAATTTACCACAAAATAAATAATAATAATAATAATCCTTTCTACTATAGGTACAAGCCTGAAATTTGAGGGGAGGGGGATAGTCAATCACATCAACTCCAGTACTTGACTGGTACTTAATTTATCAACCCAGAAAGGATGAAAGCAAAGTTGACCTTGGTAGAATTTGAAGTCGGAACCTAAGGAGAGACAAAATGTCGCTAAGCATTTTGCCTGAAGTGCTAACAAGTCTGCCATTAAATAATACTAATGATAATGATGATGAGGATGAGATGATGATGATGACACAAGGCCAGCAATTTTGAGGGATGAGACAAGTTGATTATCAATGGCAGTGTTCAACTGGAACTTATTTTATTGACCCTAAAACAATGAAAGGCAAAGCCGACCTTGGCAGAATTTGAACTCTAACCATAAGGATGTACAAGATGCCACTAAGTATTTTGACCAGTGTGCTAACAACTCTGCCAATTCGCCTTACTACTACTACTACTACTACTAATAATAATAATAATAATAATAATAATAATAATCTTTTCAATTATAGGCAGAAGGCCTGAAATTTTTTGGGTGGTGGTGGGATCTTATTGATTATATTGACCACAATGTTCAACTGGTACTTGTTTTATTGAGCCCAGAAGTAGGGAAGACAAAGTCACTATTGAATTTGAACTCTGAACATAAAACTAGAAAAAATGCTACTAATCATTTTGTTTTGACTCGCTAATGATTCTGCGAGCTTACTGCTTTTATGATGATGGCAGTGACGGTGAAACTGGGGGTGGGGATAATCGATTACATTGACTCCAGTGCTCAACTTGTACTTACTTCATTGACCTCGAAAGGGTGAAAGGCAAAATCGACCTCAGTGGAATTTGAATTCAGAATGTGAAGACAGACAAAATGCTATGAAGCACTTTGTCCAGCATGTAATGGTCCTGCCAGTTCACCATCTTCGTAATAATGATAATAATAATGGTTTCAAATTGTGGCGCAAGACCAGCAGTTTTGAAGTGTTTAACTGGCACTTATTATACCGACCCTGAATGAATGAAAGACAAAGATGACCTCAGCAGCATTTGAACTCAGAACATAAAGACAGCTGGAATGCCACTTAGCATTTTGCCTGGTATTCTAATGATTCTGCTGGTTCATCACCTTAATAAAATAGTAATAAAATATACTATTTGTGTGAAAAATTCTAAATGTTAAATTTTTCTCTTAATTCACCTGAAGAAAATGGTTTTGTCACATAATGTAATTGTTCTGTTCATCAATAAGGAACATATCTGAAACAGCTGTAGTGAACATCAGCCCATCTCTGTTATTATATATATAGATAGATAGACAGACATACATGCACAAATAAGTCCAAGTTTAGGTGCTGGCATGGTTGTATAGTTAAAAAGTTTGCTTCTCAGCCATATGATTTCAAGTTCAGTCCACTGTGTAACACTTTACTTGAGTGTCTTCTCCTGTAGTGTGAGACCAACAAAAGCTTTCTGATTTGGTTGGTAGAAATTGAAAAGAAGCTTATTGTGTGTGTGTGTGTGTGTGTGTGTGTGTGTGTATTTGAAGACAGGAAGCATGTGGGCAAGTTATTAAAAAGGGTAATGCTAACAAGAACACTGCATGTCCTATCAAATAGCAAGTACAGATGTAAACAAACACAGATATGGGTCTTGAGCAAGAATTTTTTTTTCTTTGTAACAATATATATGGGATCTATTTTAAAACGGGGGCCACAGTATTTTCTTAATGAAACACTTTGAAATTTGGAACACTGGTAGAATGTGTCATATAAAACATCTTTTTCTCTTAGTCTTCTTAAAAAAAAAAAGAAATCCCTAAGTTATTCCATGTTAAAGTTGTCGTATTTCTGTAATTTCAACCAATCACTGACGTCCATTCAGCCGATATACATTAAGTGCCGACTACATAAACAAACGATTCTGAAACAATTCTATCGGTGATAAAATTATTATTTCCTTGTCAAAAAATGGCTGAAGCATATTGGCAGTAGCTAATAAACCTTTCTATTATAGGCTAACCCTAACCCTAACCCTAACCGTAGGGTTAGGGTTAGGGTAAAACAGCAAATTTAAAAAGAAAAAAGCAAATAAAACGAAGAAAACAAAATGTCAGAAGTTATGGAGATTAAATATGCTTTACACCGCTTAATCAGCCAAAGGAGTAAATGTAAACAACTGAATACTTGTCAGTGATTGGTTGAAATTATCGAAATAAGACAATTTTTTACATGAAATAAATTCGAATACAAAAATATTTTTCTGTTCTATAACATAAAATAGATAAGTATACGAAGTTTGAAAGTCTTTTGGTACCAAAAACACTACGTAAAACATTAATGAAAACTGTGGCCCCCGTTTTAAAATAGATCCTATATATGTGTGTGTATGTGCATGATTGCTTACATTTGCATGAGTTTAATTGTAAGTCATGAAGCTCATGCAGTGTTATTATTGACATTTCTTCTGTCAATAAATGAACTGCTCATTCCATGCCATTAATGCAACATAGAATAAGAGATCCCTTACTTGAAAAATAGGTAAGAGTTAGCATTGAGAAGAGCATCCAGCTGTAACAACAATGCCATTGTAACAGATTTGTGTAACCCTGTCATGGACAGACACTGCAACTTGTGCAGCTTTCTGAATAGCACAACTGACAAAAAATTACCTTGAATTTTTAGGTGTGTGGCTCACCTGATGATGTGTCATGTCTCAGACAGCTCTCTTCTTGATAAAGGTTGTCCCTGCTTTGTCTAACTCATGCTGATATGGGAAAAAAAACCCAGATGTAAAACAAATGACTGAATATTTATATTTATATATATATCACAATATATATGCATACATATACAGATATACATGGAAGAAGAAAAGAGCACTTGATATCTGTCACAGAGATTAAATATTTGTATTAACAGTTTGGCTGAGTGTTATCACATCTGAATGATCAAACATACTTTTTGCATTTGTGTTAAATTTTAATGCAGACCTGAGTCAAAGAACAGCGCACGTGTGTGTGTGTGGGGGGGGGGCGTGTGGGTATGTGTTTGTGGTTGTGAATGTGTGCATGTGTGTGTGTGTGCATAAAGAGAGGCTGAGCAAGAGTAATACTCTAATTACTGTAGATAATGCATTCTGCTAGAAAACCTGGGTATTTAAAACTGCAGCATTCAAAATATATAAATACATGTTAAATTGCTGATTGATGTCTAAACTTTGGTAAAGGAAAAAATTAAAAAAAGAAAAAGAAAAGAAAGAGAAAAAATGTTTAATCTTTCACTATTCCAGACATAAAAAAAGTTTGTGAAAAATTGATAAAAATAGAAGGAAATAAATGAATTGAACACAGTTTTATGTTTTACGAGTTTATTGACTTGCATCAGTAATATCAAGAAAAAAAAAATGAAATGTTTTTATTATTTTTTAAATATTGTAAATGAGATGTTTGCATTGATTTTGCTTTATTCATCTCTTTGAGTATCATGAGTTCGAGTGTGTTTTCAACTTGTCTTCTGATTTGCACTACTCCATTGGCATCTAGGATGCTTTATCTTATAAAGCATCCTAGATGTAGTGTATTTGACTAGTGCTTTATTTTATTGAACTTGGAATGATGAAAAACAGTATTGACCTCAGTGGGATTTGAACTCAGAATATATTTAAATATAACTAAATACAGCAGACAGTTTGTCATGCACTCTAGATCAGCAATTTCTTTCATCTTTGAACATTCTAAAAATAGAACCCATCAAGTGCTTTGCCTGAGAATCCTTTAGTCTGTGTTTCAGCTTCAAATCTTCTGTCTTAGCAATCATCTTCATCATATACACATTGCTGCTCTAAATTTAAAATGTCTTCATGATTTAAATCTACATCATGCAACTGAAGCAGTTCTTTGACATTCCTGTTGTCTATTCCAAACATTCCCAGGTGTAAATAAACTTGAGTGATTTCCGCTTGTAAACTTGAGATTGTAATTCTTATTTCTTCACTATGTAAATTTTATTTGGCATTTGTTTCCAAAATAATCCTGTTTCATTGACATTTATAATTTGTTCTTCAATGTAACTACCATCATTCAATTCAATAGGATATCTCTATGTTGCACCACTGCCATCCATACTTGCCCTAATGTACAAATCTAAAAGTACGTACTCCAGATCATTTTCAAAACCTCTTAAGCTAACCAGAAAAGATTCTGCTAGTTTCCCCTTCGGTTTTGTCTTCTTTCCATTTTCTCTTTGGCATTTTCAAACAGTTATGTTTACAGTATACTACAGTATTTGAATTTTGATGGCAAGCTACCAACTGCAAAAACTACAGTACTGGCATATTCAGAGTGTTCTTGTATATGTAAGCATATACAGATATATATTCATATGTGCATATATATATATATATATATATATATATATATATGTGTGGCTGTGTCTGTGTATGTATATAAGTGTGTGTGTGTGAATTTCATCATAATATGCAAACATAGAAAAGTAGATGTTAAAACAATGATGATGATGAAATCAGAGTAAACAGTAGTTGGCAACTTAATATTTTTACACTCTCTCTCTCTGTTTTTGTTTCCTTCTCTTTCTGTCTCTCTTTCTCTCTCTCTCTCTCCCCTCTCTCCACTCTCTCTTTCTCATTGTTATGACCTGTGTAGCTGTTTACATTTAATTGTAGTAGTGCTTCACATCCTAACTATACTTTGCTGATATACTTTTCTACAAGTTGTCGTTTACATTCCTTTGAGCATACTATTGCAAACATATATTTCATTTACTAAAATACTAAGAAGATTACTTTCGAGATTGCTCAAACCATACTTTGTTTGTGTCCCTATTAAATTGACTTGGAAATATAAATGCATTACAATAAAAAAAAATATTGGAATTATAACACAAAATAAATTCACCCCATTTTATTGAGGAATAAATATTGAGTAGCTTGTTGTTTTTTTTAATTGAACCCCAAGTTTTACCTTGATCAAGCAGACCCAAGGGTCACAAGATATTCCAATTGTGATAATTTTTTTGTTTCCAAAAGTCATGTAAATAATCCAATGTATTTTTTTGAGATAGGAGAGTATAATTTTAGAAAAATTTGACTGTTATTTCTAACAATTTGACTAACCACATAGGAGTTCCTTGGGAAAATATTTCCTATGCCAACCAATGTTTTGTGAGTGGATTCGGTTGGCAGAAACTGTACAAAACCCAGAATGTATGTACGGGGAGGGGGCAGTCTATGCAAATGTTTATATTCTGTGCTTCTCGAAAATAACCACTGAGCTACAGAAGTTGACATTGTTGATATTTTGCTTACAATAAATCAATTTGTAGTGTTGTACAATTGAAGATGAGTGGAACAAAAATTCCCTTCTGTGAAAAACAGATAGGGGTTAGTGACAGAAAGGGCATCTAGCTGTAAAAACATTATCTCAAATAATATGTATTCATCTAACTCTCATTAGTGTGAAAAAGCAGGTGGAAAATGAATTAACAAATGATATCTGAAACTGTGCCATAGATTTTATTTCATATACAAACCAAAGTCCAAAGAAACCTGTGATGATCTGTGTCAAGAAAAATGTCAGTATTCTTAAACTTGTTATTGTACACTATCTCATGCAAATATGTGAACCTTATAATAATGGTCTAGTTACCAATACATGCTGATATGTATTAAATAACTTCATGTAATTGAGAGTTGCACTGAGCCTTTTCTGTATTCAGTTGTGCACTGAACACTAAAATATTTCTGCACATAAATCCTTATTAGCACACACTAAATAATAATAATAATATTAACAATAATGATAATGATAATAATGATTTCTTTTATTGGCCACAAGGGCCCAAAACATGGAGGACAATATCGAAGGACAAGTTACAGCACTAAAAATTACAAAAGCATGTAGGGTTAACATCGATCAAGGGGAGACACTACGACATTAAAGGATATAATAGAGGATATATAATAGAAAGTAGAGAAATAAAATAATAAATAAATAAATAGAATTCTCAGTAGCAGGAGTGTCCACTTAGAGTAATCTGGGGTAAACCCCACATGGAAATCCTGGATTACTCTGCCATCTCCAAGGCATGAGAAGGTGCCCTCTTCCAGTGTCTTTCCTCCTGCTTAGAAAAGCATATTCAGAGTAGATCCATTCAGTCTCACCAGTCTTGCCACTGTCAACCCCCTTTTGATAAACACACTAGAAGGCAGCACCTCCCTCTCTACCCTCACCTTCCTCTCTACCCTCACCTTCCTCTTCAAATGATATTTGAAGAAATTGATGAGGGCTTCACCAGATAGGAATATGCCTGTCTTCAAACCTTTCAGACAGGTCCACCACACAGCCTCTTTTACCACAGCCACTAAGCAGAGAAAGATTTGCTCTCCTTCTCTGCTAAGGGAAGTTGGTGTGTTAATCTTCACTATACACTCAGCAGACAGCTGAATTTGTCTTATTCATGACAACAGCTGCTCCACACTATCCAACAACTCTCTAATGCACAGCCACTGAATTATTGCATGCAGGACAGTTTCGTCCCATTACATGCATCTCGAATAATCACCACCACCACCACCATCATTTAAATATTGATTTGTTTTATATATATTGGCACTGGGCCACACGTTTATAGAGAATTCATATGGCTTAATTCAGATAGACTTAGTTTATCCTCGCTACATATTTTATGAATTCTAGAAGAATGAAAGGCGAATTTGGCACAGATGATATTTAAACTTAGACCTCTGAGGGGTTGGGACTCAATACTGTCAGGCATTAATTTCACACTCATCCATGCCTTCATATCCTCCGTAGTATATTCTGGCAGTTCTACAGTTAACACTGCAAGCAATGGTTTCCATCAGTAATATCTTGGATAGCTAATCATCATTTGCTAAGTTATTTAGATGGCTGATCATTTGTATTTTGTCTAAATGTTTGTTAGAAGCTACATTTGCTTCCCTTGCTTCAAATTTGGTGTTAATTAACCGTAATTAGTACAGGGTCTCCCTCAAATGTTCAATGGAATCCTTAGAAGTAGTAGATAGTTTCTGTTACTTTGGCAACTAAGTTAGCAGCGAAGGAGGTAGGTCTGAAAGTGTAGCTGCTAGAATAAGAATGGGCAGGGCAAAGTTTAGAGAGCTACTACCTTTGTTCATAACAAAGAGCCTCTCCCTCAGAGTGAAAGGCAAATTGTATGATGCTTGTATATGAACAGTTATGCTACATGGGCTGTGATTGCTGAGGACATGTGAAGGCTTGAAAGAAATGAAGCCAGCATGCTCTGCTGGATGGGTAATGCTAGTGTGCATGTACAACAGAATGTAAGTAATTTAAGATAAAAATTGGGTATATGAGGTATCAGATATAGTGTGCAGGAGAGAAGACTTGCTGGTATGGTCATGTGATGCATATGGATGAAGACAACTGCATCAAGAAGTACCAATCCCTAGTTATGGAGGGAATGTGTGGAATGGGTAGACCCAAGAAGACATGAGATAAAGTGATGAGAATGGATTCTTCAAACGTTGGACCTCATGGAGGAAATGACAAAGGACCAAGACTTCTGGTGGTTTGCTGTGCTTGAGAAGATATGTCAAGCTAAATAAAATTGTGGCCATCCATACATACAGGCTTGTCCTCTACGTTCCTCTTTCAGCTGAGAGATCTTAGTTTTGCAGGCTCATAGGTGCTGGTACCATGTAAAAGCACCCATGTCACTGCTATGTAAACATGCCCATGCCGGTTCCACATAAAAGCGACCATGCTGGTGCCATGTAAAAGTGGCCATGTTGGTACCACATAAAAGTGCCCATACTGGTGCCACATAAAAGCACTTGTGCCAGTGTCGTATGAAAGCACTTGTGTGTTGGTGCCACATTAAAAGCCCCCCGTACTCTCTGTAAAGTGGTTGGAATTAGGAACGGCATCCAGCTGTAGAAAATCATGCCAAAGCAGATAAATAAAGCCCAGGCAACTCTCCAGCTAGCCAGCTCCTGTCAAACCATCCAACCCATGCCAGCATGGAGAATGGACGTTAAATGATGATGAATTCACTTCATGTTGTTTCAATACACCTAGCTAAAAATGAATATATATATTGTGGAGTGGCAACTAGCAGACTATCTTGCAGTTAAAGATGTCTATGGTTCTTGTTGGTTATGGCACACTGGATGATAATGATTAATTAATTGTATAAACATAGATTGTCCAAACAATATCGAATTCTCCCAGCATTAAATATTTTAAAGTATCTTAATTATTGTTCTTCATTCAAACCATATCTTTGAATTATTTAATTTCTAAACAGTTCTATTTTCCTGCACCAGCAATAGTTATAGACATTTACTGGTTCGTTCATCATTACTATAGCAAGTATGGTGAAGGCTGTACTTCACTAGTGGGGTCAGAATAAAACAGAAACATGTCTAGAGTTGTCTCATACTTCTTGTGAAAATAAAAATAATATGAGCTATTAACTAATGTTGTTTGTTTTTCTTCACTGCATATATATTTCTAGTTAGCTTTTTAATATTCCATTTATTAAATAAGTTAATATTTAGTTTCAGTAAGTAGTTAGATTGTTCCAGCCATTAATTCAGAATTTTGTAAATAATTTATCTTTTGATTTTTCATAAAACCAACAGTTAGCCTGGTTTTACATAGAAATCATTATGGTCAGTCTGTTAGTTCATGTATCACCTCTGCTAATCTCTGTTGTACACCACTCAAATGATCTCTTTGCCTATGTACAACCTATAGATGATGATGAAGAAAGCAGTTTTAGGTAATTGATAATGACAAAACAAACCAATCAAACATCTAAAGCTAAACTTTTACTCCTTATATCTTCTTTACAAACCATAGTTAAGTAGAATAATCTATTCCCTTAACAAATTTAATTTTCTACATCAATCAGTATACATTCTTGTACATTTAGTTAGTAATTCTCCCATCATTAGGAAGTATGAAGACTTGTATGATTTGCTGATGAGAACATAATAAGGTCAAAACCTGACTGAGTTGTCTTTCAAATTTACTGAAGTACATAAAACAATATTAGTCATTGGCTAATGTTTTTTTTTAAATTTCACTTTAATTATTTCTCATTAGCTTTTTAATGCTCACTACATTAAATATATTTAACAGTGACTTAACTATTTTCTATTTCTTTTTTTTTTTTTACATATTGCTCTAATGAGCAATTAATTCTTTTACCAACCATAGATTAGGTTAGTCCATGGCAATGTACAAGTTCACTGATTGGTTTCGTTTCATTTCCATTCATTGAAGACTGATTTGTTTGAAACCATTAACACCTTTCATTTATAACAGCTTCTTCCTAACTGGCAAAAAAAAAAAAAAAATGTATTTTCATGATGACCTAACATCATTTAACCTTTTAGCAATCAGATTACTCTGTCAAATGTAATGCCTATGTATTCATATTGTGTTGAATTAATCATGCATTATCTCATAGCTACAAGATTTAAGTGTGTGATTGTTTGATTTTGGAATTACATTGTAGGGTAGGTGTGAGAGGTAGGATCTGGCCAGTTTGGACATAAAACAGATACAATATTTGGGTCAGATAAGGCCAACTTAAACGCTAAAGGGTTAAAGGAGAAGTTGGAAAGAATTAACAGATTTACTAAAAGTTGAACTAAGAGCAAGTAAATTTAACCTTTTAACCCTTTAAACCAGCCATACCTGACCAAAATATTCTACTTGTTTTATGTTCAAACTGTCAGAACCTGGCCTCTTATACCTATCTTACAATGTCATTCTAAAAATATATGATCACATTGCAATATCAAAGCTACAAGATAATGCATGATTAATTCAAAACAATGTGAATAAAAAAGCATTACATTTGACAGAGTAATCTGAATGCTAACAGGTTAAAAACCCAACCTTAAGTAAGACTATAAAACTAAAAGTAACCAGTTCTAATCAAGGCACTATATTTAAATTCATGGTTGAGTTGTTAAAAATAGGCTGGACATTTTACTTAAAACTAAAAATCAAATTTCTGTTAGAGTTTGTCTGCCATCAATACAGGTTAACTTTCTAAATCATTCATCTGATGATATAAACCAGTTAAAGCTTTGAAGGTTAAAAGACAAGAATATGACTCACACCTGTTAATATTTTCCACTACTTTAATTCTTTATTGCCACCAAACCCATCTCATTTCAATCAACTCTTTGTTGTCTTTTTTTTTTTGTGTTATTTTATTTTACCTTGTCATTATTTTATTAACCCATCATTTACTTCCCAAACTCCCATAATGTCTTTTTCCATATTTTAAATAATAAAAATCATTATCCTTTAAGCCACTACACAATTTTTATTTTGTAAAAAATAAACCAAATAACCCTAAAAAACTGAATACTTCTATTATACAAATAAACAAATAAAATAACAATAATAAAATTGATAATAATAATAATAATAATAATAACAATAAGATCTCCCATTTCATTTTATGTTTTCTTTTCTAAACCAACATTTTCTTCTCTATAAATTTCAGTCATTTTTTTTTTTTTTTCAGTTATAAATTCTACATATCCTCATTATTTAAAGCAGTCCCTATTCCATATCTTATCGAACCACTTAGGTGGAGGCTATTTTCTTCTGGTTGCCATTGCACCTTCCTCTTCCACAACCTTTTGTTGGCTGTAATGTCATTACTTTGATTTTAATCCCATAAAACTCAAATAGATATTAAATTTAATGATGAACAAATTATTCACTACACTGTCTGTTTGAACATCTATCTGTCTGTAAACCACACATATTGAAATATTTCACTCAGTTTTTAAGCATAGATTCTCTTCTTTTTAATCTTGAAATAATCTGTTGATGCTTAATAAATAGAGAACACCATATTGGATTTTGTGTGTGTGTATGTGTGCAAATGAGTATTTTTTTATAGTTATCCATTGCTTTGTGTATACACACTTGTGTGTCTGTACATATATTTATACATGAATATTTGTGTACTTCATATTTACTTTGTGTGTGTGTGTAGTAATGTGCTTCTTTTTTCCCATTTCTTATATGCAATCATTTCTACAACCATCACCCTTAGCAATACCATCACCACCACCACCACCATCACACCCTGGCGCTACATTCTAAGTTTATCTACAGAAAGATTCTTCGATTCTCTATCACAGTACTTTTATAGAATATTAATGCTGACAGCTAAATTTAAAAAAAAAAAAAATACCAGTATTTTGTTAATGCATACAAAATAATATTAACAAAAGAAGACACTACAACAACAACGACAATAGATGTAACAAGAAGAACCTCAACAAGAACAACAGCAACAAAAACAGTTTAAACATTAGCTTGACTCTGAAGTTGAAAGTCTCAAAGAAATAAAAGATTTATGATTTTATTGACATTATTCATATTTATTATACATTTTTGCAGACTCAATTCACTATAAAATTCATTGTGTATAGGTGTATGTGTGAATATATACATATGTGTGTGTATATATATATATATATATATATATATATATATATATATCATATATATATATATATATCATATATATATATAGGCGTAGGAGTGGCTGTGTGGTAAGTAGCTTGCTTACCAACCACATGGTCCCGGGTTCAGTCTTTTATATATATGTATCATATATATTTATATATATATATATATCATATATATTTATATATATATATATCATATATACTTTTATATATATGTATCATATATATTTATATATATATATGTATCATATATATATTTATATATATGTATCAGCCTGTATATATGCATTATATGTGTAAGTGTATTTGAATATACATACGTTTGTGTATGTATAGGTGTATTTGTATGCATGTGAATGTGCGTGTATTTGCTATGATGTTCAAATCTTTTTGTGTTTGTAATATATTGTTTAAATAATAAAGAACATCTGATCTAGCCTATCTCTGTAATTGTTTGTATTGTTGCTATAGTTGAACGATTTAAAAGAATATAAAGAAAAAATTTTCTACTTGGATTGTTTGCTTCTTGAACCTGTTACACTATCTCACCCCCACCTTTGCTGTTTGATGAGGGGCTAGAAACATTAGAAAGTGAGAGGCAGATCCCTATCTTACAACTTTTATTAGAGCTAATATTCATTGTTCAACATTACCTGTTGAGTTGGTGGTAAATGCTTTTGTTGTTTAGCCCTAGGTTAGGCCCGATGTAGTAAAACAATGGTGAAAGAAATTCTAGTTGTAACCATCTTAATTTTTGTTTTTTATTTCAAACATCAAGTTATCTAACTAGGACTATAGTATTTTTTTAAAATAATTTTTAAATATTTTTTTATAACCACATTTTTAATAATAGTAATATTCTTTTCTACTCTAGGCACAAGGCCCGAAATTTTGGGGGATTAGATCGATCCCAGTATGCAACTGGTACTTAATTTATCGACTCTGAAAGGATGAAAGGCAAAGTCAACTTTGGCAGGATTTCAACTTAAGATGTAGTGGTGGGCAAAATACCGCTAAGCACTTCAACCAGTGTACTAACGATTCTGCCAGCTCACTGCCTTAATAATAATAATAATAATAATAATAATAATAATGGTTTTTAATTTTGGCACAAGGCCAGCAATTTTAAGAGAAGCAGTAATTTAATGTCATTGACTCCATTGCTTGACTGATACTTATTTCATTGACCCCAAAAGGATGAATGACAAAGTCAGCATTTGAACACAGAACATAAAACCAAAAGAAATGCCACTAAGCATTTTATATGGCATGCTAATGGTTCTGCCAGCTTGCTGCCTTTATGATCCTTTCTACAATAGACACAAGGCCTGAAGTTTTGGGGAAGGAGCTAGTTGATTACATTGAGCCCAGTGCTCACTTGATACTTATTTACTTATTTCAATGACCCTGAAAGGATGAAAGCAAAGTTGACCTCAGTGTAATTTGAACTCAAAGCATAAAGAGGGAACAAGAGGCACAAGAGCTGAAATTTGGAAGGGAGTAGTTAGTCATTACCATTGACCCCAGTACTTGAGTGGTACTTTATTTTACCGACCTCTAAAAGATGAAAGGTTTGTTTCTAATTTTGGTACAAAATTAGCAATTTTGAAGAATTTTGGGTTAGTTTACTGCATTGACCCCAGTTTTTGACTTGTATCTTATTTTATCAACCCCAAATGGATGAAAGACACAGTTGACTTCAACAGGATCTATTCTCAGAATGTAAAGAGCTGGGACAAACACCATAAAGCATTTTTTGCCAATGCCTTAATGATTTTACCAATTCAGTGCACCACCTTGAAGGGTTTTAGTTGAATGAATTGACTCCAGTACATATTTTAAAACCTGGTACTTATGCTGTTCATTTTTTTTGCTGAACCACTAAGTTATGGGGACATAAACAAACCAACACTGCTTCTTAAGCAGTGGTGCATGACAAACACAAAGACACCCATGCATGCACACATGCATGCGCGAACACGCACACACACACACACACACACACACACACATAATGGGCTTCTTTTAGTTTCAGTATTCCAAATCCACTCAAAAAGCTTTGGTTGGCCCAGGTTTATAGTAGAAGACACTTGCCCAGGCTGTAGTATGGTGAGATTGAACCCAAGGCCACATGGTTGGGAAGCAGTCTTCTTACCACACAGCCATGCCAAGTTTTTCTTGACATCTTGAACTACATCATTTAATGTGTTTTTTCCCTATTTTAAGATGGAAAAATGTGACTCGAGGGAAATTTGGCTACTATTCCAAACCAAATGAACATGTTAAGGCTCTCTCATTATGGCATAGTATAACTCATCAGTCATTGCACTCTAATGTTGATGAGTATGGATTTATTGGTGCTAAGTTCAACCCCTTCTTCCCTCAATGGTAAATTGTCTATGTAGGCATCTCAGTGTGGTGGAGCTGGGGGAAGTTATTTGTATGTTATCTGCTTAATGCCATGAGGTGAGCCTTAGATCTGTGGATTATGGGGTGGCTCCTTGAAAGGACTAATATAATGTGATAGATGTAGCAGATCGATCAAGTGAAGTAACTCACTTTATTTCACACACATCTACAGGAAATGAATAATTGATGATGATGATTGTGATGCATCTTTGTGTGAAAAAAAAAAAGAAATTTGAAGAAATCTTTTAACTGCTGTTTTATGGAATTCTTTTACCGTTTATTGTCATGAATAAGAGGAGATATGAGAGGGTAAAAAAAATAACTTGCAAGAAACAGAATATTTCCTAAATCTCAAAATTTCTATTAATATCATCTAATCTTGGCCAAGAATATGTATTTGTTTCTCTCCCCCTCTCTCTCTCTCTCTCTCTCTATATATATATATATATATATATATATATATATATATATATATATATATATATATATATATACACTACCATGCATGTGTGTATGTATATCTGTAGAGATTTCTTGGGCTATTTTTTTACACAGAGATGCACATGACTTTATGCATATATACATAGATAAACATGCTGTATACTCACACATGTCTAAACACTTATACATGAATGCATACATATATAGTTGTTGTAGAATTGCCATTCTCATCTTGTGTAAACCAACATAGTCAAAAATTTGGAAGCAGCCTGTATATACATCTTGCCTGTTGTAGGAAGAAAACAGCTAAATGTATGGCAAACATCATGTATGTTTTATGTTCAATTCCACTGCAAATATTCATAGGTGATAATTTAGATCCATACACCAAATTCAGTGTTCAATTAACTCTTTGGAATAAATGCCAAATTATATGGAAAAGATATCTGAAATAGACTTAAAGTTTCAAATAACGAACCTGTCTTGTCAGGTGTCTAGAGATGCTTGATGGTAGAAGGTCATTCCACAAGGCTGTGAAACTTCAAGTTGCACAGAGCTCAGTTAAACTGTTATTAAATAATACATGTAACTCCTACAAAATGTGTTGACTGCCTCTTTCTTTCCTTTGTCCACTCACTTATATATGATATAGATATATATATATATATCATATATGATATATATATATATATATATAT
>NC_068998.1:40156087-40164526 GCF_001194135.2 Octopus bimaculoides
ATATATATATATATATATATATAATATACTATATTATATTATGGTTGTGCATATGTGTGTGTTTGTGTGCATATGCGCATAAGTTTGTGTGTGTGAGCTTATGTTATGTTTCCTTTTTTCACATGTGTTTCCTGATTGTAAACAAAAGCATGTCCAGGCTTCTTGACATGTCTTGACAGGCTGCAAGATCTCAGTGAGCAAAAGGCTACTGTTCATGCAAATGATGTTGTTTGTTTCAAGTTCTTTGTATAACCATGTCTGGGCTGTTCATTGTTAAACAGATAGTCAGATTATTGCCTTGCTTGGAAACAGGTGAGGGTTAGCATCAAGAAGGGCATCCAGCCCTAGAAAACTGTTCCAACTTAGTCTCATCTGAGCTATGCAAGAATGAAAAAATAAATGTTAGAATAATGTCAATGATGATATGTATATATATATATTCCTTTAAGTTTATTTATGGGAGATATCTTGGATATGGATATAAAAGCCCCTATTCTATTATGCTTGCTACAGCCTAATGATGTTAATTGGCAATTCTAGTTTTTTAGGGTTGCACCAAGCTGTGTTGATATAATGTAAGATTAATATAGTAATAGTAATAATAATAATCCTTAGATGGAATTTATAAATATTTTAATGCATAACTAGCTGCATTTCCACAAATTACATGATCTACCAAATGTCCACGGATACTACGGACTGCACTGTAATCATCTCAGGAATATGGACTATGATCTTAAGAAACATGTAATCTGTGGAAACGCACGTAGTGATGCCTTAAAATATTCATAAATTCCATCCAAGGATGGAATTTATTATTGCTATTACTATATATATTTATATATATATATAATATGACAAATTAGATATGTTGAAATTCTGTCTGATCTGATACCCTATTGCATTCTCTTCTTCTTAGTGGATGGTCATGTTTGTTTTGTTTTTTGTATGATTGAAGAGTTTAGAACAGTAGTTTTCAATGATTTTTTTTTTTTACCTATGGACCTCTTTGATTCTGATTTTACTCAGATGGACCCCCATAGCTATTCAGTGTTTAAAGAATCTTATTATATTTTTATAAATAAATAATATTTGGAATTGTATAAAAGATTGTAAAAATATTTTGTAAGAGCGTGGAACAAATTTATTGCACATAAATTTTAGCAACAAAATCTTATGTGTACCCTATGAGGGTCATATGGACCACTGCTCTAGAGACAACTTTAGAGAGAGAGAAAGAAAGTTGTTAACTGAGCAGATAAATTAATCAAAGACATTCTGTATCTACTTGCTACATTATCCATTATTTTTTTTTAAATTTGACTTGAGAGAGATTTTGCTACTATTTTTTGTTGCATAGAATCTCCCCTGTTGTCTCACAAAACACAGTGGACTGGTAGAATCATTAATACATAATAACTAGTTGCAGCCCTATATTTTACATTCTGAGTTAAAACTGTTAAGGGTCAATAAAGTTAGTACAAATTGAGCCCTGATGTCAACTGATATAATTAACTGTGGGTCGATGTATGGTCACCTGCATATTGTAACCTGTTTGGCTACAATATAGTAAATAGCAGAATGTACACTCATGGAGGCTTACAAGCATCACAACAAAAAGACTATACTACACAAGTGACCATTGACTAGAACCAATTGATATTATGTTGTTTCTTCCACTAAAAGTGAGACAAAATATACTCAATCAGTGTTTGACAAGTTCAGATATTTTGTAGATAACTGTTGTTATTTTTCCCCAGGTCAGCCTGATTGAGTAGGCCAATGATTAAAGAAATTCCAATTGTAATCATCAGATATTTTCTCCATATTTATAGAGCCCAAGATAACATTATCAAATGAATCTGAAATTTAGCTGTTGTTTTTAGCAGGTTGGGCAACTATGTAGATGCTCTGTCATTGTTTCATTTGCTAGTGGCAGTCATGGTTAGCAACTGATATCCAGCTCTTTGGTTTAGTTTGTGATTGAATAGTATAGAAGAAATGTTGTTGATTTAATTGTGTGATTATTTAATTTAAAATCAGTTGCTCTGATATCGCACTTTTGGCTGCCATCTCAACAGAGAACAAAACAAACCAAGTATGTGAAAAATTTGTTGAGTTGCTAATGCTGATCCAAATACAATTAAGACATCTCCAAGTTCATTTCTATCTTTTGTCTTAAAACCCAGAAAGGAGAAAAGAAATGGCTTAATGCAATTAAAACCAACAAGATCAATAATTGCAAGGAAAATGTTCATGAAAAACACGATATATTTTAAGTTAGTTGAAGACATTTTATTACAAAGAGGTTGAAAAAAAAAAAGAAATCGTTAACAACATTGAAATTATCTACGTTTGAGATTCAAATTCAATAACTTCTCTTTATTTCATTGAAGTTGACCACTTAAGTGAAATGAGGTTTATTCGTTAACTTAATAAGATGATCTCACATCTGGCTTACAAAAACTCCTTCAAACATTTGGTGCTTAATTACAGATATCCAGCTAAATAGTGATAAAATAGTTGTGACTAATGTCTTGTGAAGTTGTCATTGCTTCAGGTGAATAAATTGTGTGTTTACACCAGCATAACAGTATGCATCATGATATTGAATTGGGTGGTGGGGTTTGAATATTAAGACTAATGCAGAAAATAACAACTACAGGGAGAAAAATTTGATAAAAACCTAGAGTAGGAAATTTAATTCAATATTTTTTTGGTTTCATTTTTGTTTTCTCCTTCTTCAGATTTTCCAGTTTTAAATTTTAAATTGCTAAAACTAATGTTTCAATAAAACTAAAACTGGAAATTTAAACTCAGAAACCAAAACTCAGTAAAAAGAAAAATGAAATTATTTTACCAACTTTGTTATTATAAAAGTGGTGTATTTACAATAGGTGCAAACATGGTTATGTGGTTAAGAAGCTTACTTCACAGTCACATGGTTTTGAAATTGGTTCAATTGTATTTTCTACTACAACTTTGGGTTGATCAATAATTTGTGAGTGAAGGTTGGTAGTTGGTAACTGTATGGAAGCCCATTATGTGATTGTGTATATTTATAAATTTGTGTGTATGTTTGTGTCTGTCTATTACTGTCTTTACCATGCTTTGTGTTAATGTTCTATAACCTAACATTTCAACATAGAGATTGATAAGACTTATTGGGATTGACGTGATTAACTAAAACCCTTCAAGGTGGTCTGTTACCTGAAAGAAGTAAAAGAGTGAAAAGGGGGAACTTCAGCAAGATGAGCTGATAAGGGCCTGAACCTGCCAGTTGAAAAGCCAGCAATTAATTTATGATATTAATCAGTGCTGTGCTATGATAGGTTCAAACACCTATTATTAAATAGTTACCATTGGGAGGTACTGCCCACCTAGCATCACATAGATATCATTTGGAGATGCAGCTAATTACTATACATGGCAGGACACACTGTTTGACTGATGAATTATTTTTGTTAGCTTGCAGTGCTGGATTTAGCTCCGGTTATGGCCTATGATGGAATTATTGGTTACTGCCAACAGGACAATAGGCAAGTGCTGGAGAGTAAGGGTAAGTTCTCAGTGGGCAAGAACTGTTGTGATTCTCAGTTGAAGTGATTTCACTTGATTTATAACATTGATGTTCTTGCTGCTGAGTAAGTTGTTGTTGTTGTTTAACCCTAGGTTGGCCTTGATCAAGCAGGCCTATGATCAAATGAGTTCTCGTCGTGACCTTCTTCTTATTTTCATTTAAAGCCATATTACCTTATATATCTTACCTTTTTCTAAGATCGTTGGATGTGATTGAAGAAAGATTTGGCTACTGTATCTAGCAGGTTGAGCAACTGCATAGCTGTTTCATTAATGGCATGACCAGTGGAATAACACTAAAAGTGCTTCTACATAGTTGTTTTATGCTGCTAGAAATATTAACAAAAGCTTCTTTAAATCACAGTCTAGTATCTTATAAAAAGGATGGACTCTTTGGCCTTGTAATCACAGATGTATAAAAGATGAGAAGGTCATGGATTGTCTTTGATCATATTTCTACCCAATTAGAGCTAATCTAGAGCTAAATTATTATTGTTACAAGATTAACTCTGGGTTCACTTACACAATTAACAAATTCAATATTTTAAGGGTTACTCACTTAGATAACAATTAAACCATTTAATATTAATACTTGCAATAAATGTTTTGTGATTGGAATAACAAATTTAACCATAACTTTTTGTTCAACCAATTCCATTTGGTGTTACTAAATGAGAGCAACAAATTTGACACATTGATATCACCAACAGTACTGTCTCTAACTTCGATCAAACTTTAACCCTTTGATGTATTCACTGAGATGATACTGCACTGTGAGTTTAGTGTTTAGAAAATCTCAGCCTGGATAAAACTGGAATAAAAAGATAAATCTTTTTTTTTTTTCAATCTTTGATATTGTCGGTTTCAGAATCAAATTTAATCACTAAAGTTTCAATAATGTTAATCCAGAAATGAACTTTTTTGTTATCTACACACACACAAAAAAAAAAAAAAGTATATCTACAGACATCACTTGTAAGTGAGTTTCACATGGTAATTTGTGCCATGCTTTTGTTAATTGTTTAAGGTGCCAATGTAGGCATAAGCAAATATAGACACTCTTTCAGCTTTTGCACTCCTTAACCCAGCAGAACATTGAGAATATAACAGCTAGAAGGAGAAAGGGATGCACCAGTACACTTGGCTGGGACTCATTTTCAGCTGAGTAGACTGGAACAAAGTGAAATGAAGTACCTTACTCAAAGATATCATGTGCTACTCAGTTCAGGAATCAAACTCACAATTCTACTACTGTCATTTTTTAATTATTATTTCAATTAACTTAAATAGGTTGTATAAATTTTTCATAATTATTTCCTTTTTTTTTCAGGAAATCTTGCTGCCATTTGTGTATTCCATGGAAAAAGTGCTGGGCAAACAAACATTCTCTCTATTCTCTGGCAAAGGTTATTAATTCTACATCTTGCAGATTGGTATGTAGGAGTTTCTATTTTATATAATTTCTTTTTGCAACTTCTTTACTTATGGCATCACTATTTTTTTTCCCTCTTACTATTGCCTAAGTATTTTGTAGTACATACAATACAGCCTTTGAGAAAAACTCTTGTGTCTGTGCATTCCTACTGCAATATGTGTTTCACAGAAGCAGGTTGTTGGATCAGTACCTAACCCTCTTACTCTCAAGAAATAGCATTTTTCCTCCATAGAGTTGAACTCAATGCAGTGGCTCTAATGAAAATAGTGAATGCTGGGAGAAATATTTTCTTTGAAAAGAGAAAAGATAGAAGAGAGCGAAAAAAACGTCCATGCAGGAAAAGAAAGATCACATGAAGAAAAGAAATATGGACGATGATCACGTGTAAGCAATAAGAGAGAGAAAAAGAAAAAGAGAGTAAGTGAGAGAGAGAGAGAGAGAGACGGATAGAAAATAGTGAAAGAGGGAGGGGGAGAAAAAGGGAATTAGAGAAGGATGGAGGAAGAAAACAGTATAGAGTACGCCCCATGAACACAAACCCCCACCAAGGACAATTACCCCTGTAGTCAACAGATGATGATTTAAAACTTCTTAATACATTGGAGAGGCGGGTAATTGTCCTAGGGGGTAGTAGTTGTCAGGAGGAATTGTCCTATAGGGGGTAATTGTCCTGATATGATATATATATAGCCACATATATGAATAGTGCATCCTAATATGTTCAGGAAATAAATATACTGACTGAAATAAGAAGTGAGAAATATAAATAGAAAAAGTTATATTGGTAATACAAAAATCCAAAATAATTTGTTTTTCTTAAAATATCTGCACTACCAAAAACATAGTAGCTTTCTCATTTATAACTTAGATGTTTTCCCTCACATTAAAGGCCTTTTTTGATCTTTCTCTATTCTGACCTCTAGTGACCTCCTTGTTTCTCTTTTACTATATCTTATGCAAATGCATGGGATGCAAGAGATGCAGTTCTTGTGTTGTATTTATTCCTAAGTGAAGAATCTGCAAAGTGTGAAGTTACTTTCGAAAACAATTCTGATGTTATATGTACTGTAGATTATTTAGTATATCTCAGATAATCTTTTGTGATAGAGGAATTTGGTTTGTGGGTCCTTTGTAATGGGCTGGATATTTATTATAAAAGTACATGGTTTGATGGTTAGAAACATTTAAGTTTGTGGTCCATTAAATTATAGGTTCAATTTCTGGACCAGATAGCCTGTTGTGTCTTTGATCATTTCACATTCTTCCAGTCTTCTCTGTTGTGAGGAATACCAACTGAGCAACTGAATACTGGTACAGCTCTCTCACCCTTCCATCTGTCACATCCTGGATGTTCTACTGAGTGAAGGGTGAAGAGCCCAAGAGGGTGCCTGTCTCTGTTGGTGACTACACAAGCACTTAAAACAATTAGTGCAAAGTACATGTTACTAAACCATACTCACTCACAAGTGAGGGATATATATTTCTTGTACTGGGTATCTGTTATTTAGCAAAGTATTTTTCAGGTAGGTCATTTCTTGTATATAAGCTGATACATTAGAGCAGGTTGGTTTCACTTGCTTTTGTAGGCATTTGTTAGTTCTGTTTTTAAGACTATGTGGTTGGTGAGACTGTGGAATTCAGATTACTCTGTCAAATGTAATGCTTATTTATTCACCTTGTTTTGAATTAATCATGCATTATCTTGTACCCTCAAGATTCTGATGATGTGATAGTGTTTTTTTACACTGCAATCAGAGGGTAGGTGTGAGAGGTTGGATCTGGTTGGCTTGAAGTTAAAACATGTAGAATATTTAGACAAGATATAGCCAGTTTAAATGCTAAAGGGTTAAGTAGAGTCCAATGATAATAGATTTTAGATAATTTGATGTTCTAACATTTACTTGTCGATACATCAAGGAACAGCCGCTGGTTGTTACTTCCCCTATTTTTCAAAATAGATATTCAGAGTAGACATATCTTAACCAAGCTACAAGTAGGATTCTGTTTTTATAGAGTTAAGTCTATGTAGAATGTTTCATCTTCATTCTACCCATGTCATTAGTAGATGGCATACTGAGTTTTTACAGCTGATTGGTCTTTAGTGAGAACCTTGGTTTATGTATTTATGGAATGTATCTAGCTATTCATTGGTAGTCAGCATGATGATCTTTGTCCTTCATTTGGTTCATATTTCTAGCTGTGATTATTGCATTGTTCTTAATCATCATCATCATCGTTTAACATCCACTTTTCTATACTTGTATTAGTCAGACAGAATTCGTTGAGGCAGATTTTCTGTAGCCAGAAGCCCTTCCTATTGCCAACCTCTCTTGTTGCTAAGCAAGGTAATGTTTCCCCAAGACCAGGCATGTTTCTCACAGAAGTGTGCAAACAGCATCACTTGTTTGATATAATGATGCTCATTCAACCATCACGCAATGTCAGGACAAGGATACACATAAACACTCATGCATGCAAACACATACACATACACACACAAATTTATGACAGATTCTTTCAGTTTCCATCTACCAAATACAATCACAAGGTTTTGGGTCAGAGTGGGACTATAGTAAAAGATACTTGCCAAAAGTGTCATGCAGGAGACTGAACTCAAGACCATATGATCAGGAAGCAAGCTTCTCTACCACACAGCCATGCCTGTGCCTATAAGATGTTCAAAATTGACTATTCATTTATGTGAACCCCTTTTTAAAGACAAAAAAGTGTTTGTTGAGGAAAGTATGGCTGCTATATTACACAGGCTAAACAGCGTCATTGAATATAAATTGTAGAGTCTAATATCTAAAGCAGCTGACCTAGGCAAGTGCTGAATGGACAGTTTTTTTTATTTTTTCATTTTGCCTGACTGAAACAGTGTCCTTCTTCATATGGTTGTGTATAGTTTCAAAAGCTGCGAGCAAATGAATAAAGATAGATAAGGTGGTGGTGGCAGTAGTGGTAGCAACAGTAGTGGCAGCATTGGCAGAATTGACAACTACAATAACAGTGATGATTCTGCTGAAAAATATAGAAATGCTGATTTTTTTTTTTTTTTAATATGATGTTGATATATCATGAGAGAAATGTTATGATGGTGATGATGATAATGATGATGATTCTTTTCCATAATTTCAACACATAAATTGGCTAGATGTATTAGACATCAAACAAGGAAAAGATATGATTGATAAATATGTGTGTGTGCGTGTGTGTGTGTGTCTGTGTGTGTGTGTGTGTATATATATATATATATATATAAATGTTCCATTTATTGTCATCTGTTGTGTTCTTGTTCCTTTTTTGGGATTTATATATATATACACAAATACACACACATATATATACACATACATATATGTATATATACATATATATATATATATATATATATATATATATATATATATATATATATATATATA
>NC_068998.1:40164865-40167019 GCF_001194135.2 Octopus bimaculoides
AGAGAGAGAGAGAGAGAGAGATAGATGTATATACATATGTGTGTGTGTGTGTATAGGAAGGGCATCTGACCATAGAAAACCTGCTTCAATGAGTTCCATCTAACCCAAACTATCATTAGAAAGTGGACATTAAAATGATGTGTGTGTGTTTATATATGAATGTGTTTACATGTGTGTGTATGTGTGCACATACATATACACACTCCCAATCATATAATGTGTTTATGGTTGTGGATACAGCCAACCATACATGCAAACACATTATATGGGTGCATGTGTGGGTGGGTGGGTGAATGTATGTGTGTGTGTGTGTGTGTACACATTAATGCTTTTATCAAGTGTTTATGTCTGTTAGTGATGGTATACAGAAATACACACACACTACACATGTTTATACAATACATCTGTTTATGTATATGGTTGTGCATGCACATACACATATATACAGAGAGAGGGACAGACAGACAGACAGTCTTTAAATCATCAGTGTATAGAGGGTAGGTATTAAGGGTATAAAAAGCTGGCAGAGCACTTTGTTCTATTTACTAAATGAAAGTGGAAGACAAAGCTTAATGGATTAAACACTGGTGATTAGAGATCTGAGTGTTATTACTAATCAACCCCCTGCCAGCTCTCCCCATTTCTCTCTCTTTCTCTTTTTCTCTCTATCTCTCTCTCTTTCTCTCTATCTATCTATCTATCTATCTATCTCTAGCCTCTTTCATTAATGTGATATTAGAATTACAGCCTGCTGGTGGTAAAGGTGTTAATGGTGGTGACTGGTGTTGGTTGTTGGTGATGGTATTAGTGGTAGTGATTGGTAGCGTTGGTGTCGGTGGAGCTAAAAGGGAAATCATAAATCACAAATTAAATGCAATTATGACTGATGAAAAGAAGACTGGGGAGGGTGGGGGTGAGGTGAAGGTGGGGACAGTGGGAGGTGGCAAGGTGTGTATGATGCAATGGGTTAGACAAAAGGGTAGGAGATGATAATATTTTGAAAACAGAGAAACTACAGATTGGTAATGGTAGTTCCAGTGATACTTGTGTACTAATGGCTGACAGGTTGTTGTTCGTTTAGTTTTTGGTTAACCCTGAAGGAGCAGACCTTTGATGAAAGGCATTCCAGTTGTACCCATGTCTTTTTTTTTTCTTTAGGCTTAGTGTTATCTATGACTGAGGCTTAGTATATTGGTTTCAAAATTTTGGCACAGGGCCAGCAATTTTAGAGGAGGGATAAGTTAGTTACACTGACTCCAGTATTCAGCTGGTACTTATTGACTCTGAAAGGATTAAAGGCAAAGTCATCTTCGGCAGAGTTTGAACTTAGAACATGAAGACAGACAAAATGCCACTAAGCATTTTGCCCAGCTTGCTAACAGTTCTGTCAGCTTGTCACCTTATGTGATTTAGTATATTAATTCTAACAGCGTGTGCAACCTTATAGAGGATCCCTTGTTAACTTAGTGGGTTATCACTGCTGTTCCTTTGCCTCAAGTCAGACTTCACAGAAGAAAACCTATGATCAAAAATATTTCTTGCCACGACTGTCTCTTCTTTTATGTTGTCTGAGGCTACATTAGCCGATGTTTCCTGGTAGGGTGTGATGAGAGAGACATTTGGCTGCTATTCTCTACAGCTAGAGCAACTTTACTGCAGTTTCCTAATTGATTTGACTCATGTTTAAATCAAAATGGTTTACACCTATCACTTGCAGGTGTCTCCTTATTGAACAGCATCAATTTTATATATGATTAATTGAATTAATTGTGATATGTGACTGGTACTTATTTCATTACACCCAGAGAGAAAGGTTAGGCTAATTTATGTCAATGCACAAGACTGTACATTTATTGGTATAAGTAAAGAAAATAGTCTACAGACTATAATTCTATTAATATTATTCTATATGATAATTCTCTTAATTCTAATTCTACTCAAGAGTTCCTTAAAAGCTCATTACTTAGCATCGGTCTTGTTGCTGGTTATACACAAATGAAAGATATTGGAGATAAAATCTCTCTTGCTGTTATAAACTTTGTGATATATGTAAATAAAATGAATACTTCCAGTATTCCAAAGGGCTTGTGAAGCACCTAAACTTAAATTTCCAGTTATATATATATATATATATATATATATATATATATATAT
>NC_068998.1:40167135-40169963 GCF_001194135.2 Octopus bimaculoides
ATTTCATGCATGCACATTGTTTGTTTTTGATTTTGTTGACTACACAGTATTTTAGGGTCAGTTGGGCACTGTCTGTTTGAAAAACAGCACCATGATGCAATTCACTCAGCCAGAAATTTGGAAACAAACTGCTTGGCATTCAAACTGGAAACTCCAATACGAACATTTCAGAGTGTTTGGGTGTCAATCTGAGGACAGTACAATCTGAGAACATGTACCAAGAGTGATAAAAATTAACATCATGGATTTGGTAGACAGAAACTGAAAAACACCTGTCATATATATATGTGTGTGTGCGTGTGTGTGTGTGTGTGTTTGTCCCTCCTTCCATCACTGTTTGACAACTGGTGATGATGCGTTTATGTCCTTGCAAGTTAGTGGTTCAACAGAAGAGACCGATAGAAAAGTACCAAAATAAGTATCAAAAAATAAGTACTGGGGCCAATTCATTCAACTAAAAATTCTTTAAAGCAGTGCTCCAGCATGGATGCAGTCTAATGACTGAAACAAGTAAAAGATAATAGTCTGCAAGGTGCCACACTTTGCCAGATGGCACTTGTTATCAGCTGAGTGGACTAGAGCAACATGGAAATACCTTGCCCAAAGATACAACATGCCACCTGTTCCGGAAATCAAACCAATAACCTTACAATCATGAGTTCAAGAATCTAACCACTGGGTTACTTGCCTCGATTAAGTGAATGGAGGCATGTAGAGTAAAGTGTACTGGCTTAAATGAAAAAACATAATATACACACCTGCAGTGGATATGAACTCAATCCCTCTGGCTCTGTGTTCTAATGTCTTATCTACTACTATGACTGTGTGCAAAATTTTCATCATTTGACTGACATTCCAGCTTTGATTATCCAGTCATCTTTGTTAGCATTTATTTTATACTCAGGACTATTTATTCCAGTATAATCGTCAGTTTTAAAGAGAGTAAGGTGAACCTTGTAGGAGTTCGGACTGCTAATTATAGGAGGCATGCTGATTATAGGACACCTTAAAGAATCTTTCATTGAATCAAAGATTGCGATAGTTGTTGTTTAACCTCGAGTCAAACCTGATCAAATAGATCAGTGGTTAATGGAATTCCAACCACAGCATTTCCATCTCTTTCTGAAGCACATAATACCCAGTACCAAATTATTTAATGCATGTTTTCTAAGATAGAAAACTGTAATTTGGAAGTCATTTGGTTGTTAATTCTAGCTGGTCAAGCAACCACATAGATGATCCCTCATTGGTTAGAATGACCACATAGAAGCACCCTCATTGGCTTCAAGGACTACATAGAGGTATCTCCACTGGTTAAAATGACTACCTGGTGACTCCCCGCATGAGTCAGTAATCACATACAAGCTCTCTTACTGGGTTAAGAATTACCACAGTTGTTTTCAATGGTAGAGTAAATTGAAGCCAGAGCTCCTGTATTATTAAATTGACCAAATATCACAGTTCACAGTTGCTAGCAAAGTACTTCACACCAAATTCAGCAGTAATTTCCAAAACGGACAGATAGAAATTGCGAACCAAAATAGACAATGCCAAAATGGAATATCCAAAATATAGATTTCCAGTACAATGAATTCTTTTTACTATCACACTATATTTAGTTAGTCTTCCTCTACTATGCTCTTCTCTATTACATGTGTATATATATATATATCATACACACTACATATGCATACACACACATACATTTACAAATATACACATACAAATACACACACATACACACAGAGGCACACATATATATATAACATAGGATTACTATACTGTTCCAATACTTGAAGTACTCCCCTTAGGCAGTACAATTTTCTGAGATTCTATTGTATGAAATGTCTTTTGTACTTCAGTGACTTTTGCAGGTGTACAAAAAACAAAAAATCGATATATATTTTTGGTTATTACCTTACATTATCATTACTGTAGGATGGTGAGATTTTGTTGGCGTTAATGAAATAACCATTGTCTTTCTTACTTGACATACAAATTTTTTCAAGAAGACCCTGTTTTTCTCTACCTTAGCAGAAGCTGAATAAGACACCCATACACATGCATATATATATATATATATATATATATATATATATACATATATATATTTCATATAAATACATTTCTTACTCTTATAATTGTTTGTCTGTCATTCCTCTTTCTCACACACACACACACACATCACTTAATGTCCATTTTTCTCACTGACATGGATAGGACTATATGTGTGTGTGTGTGTGCGTGTGTGTGTGTGTGTGTATATGTATCATCATCATTATCTAATGTCTGTTTTGCATACTGGTGTGAGTTGGATGGTTTGACAAGGTCTAGTAAGACCAGGGGCCAAACTAGGCTCCATTGTCTGTCCTGGTAGTTTCTACAGCTGGAGTGTACTGGATGCTTTTTATGTGGTGCCAGCACCAGTGCTTTTAACATGGCACCAGTACCACTGTTTTTTATGTGGCACCGGCACCAGTAATATATAGATGTTTACAATACAGGAGCTGCTTTTAATTCGTAATTTAATCTTCTGTCACATCTGCTATGCTGCTGTTGTTGTTGGCACTCCGTCGCTTACGACGTCGGGGGTTCCAGTCGATCCGATCAACGGAACAGCCTGCTCGTGAAATTAATGTGCAAGTGGCTGAGCACTCTACAGACATGTGTACCCTTAACATAGTTCTTGCGGATATTCAGTGTGACACAGAGTGACAAGGTTGGCCCTTTGAAATACAGGTACAACAGAAACAGGAAGTAAGAGTGAGAGAAAGTTGTGGTGGAAGAGTACAGCAGGGTTCGCCACCATCCCCTGCCGGAGCCTCGTG
>NC_068998.1:40170093-40171605 GCF_001194135.2 Octopus bimaculoides
GTGAAGCTTTAGGTGTTTTCGCTCAATAAACACTCACAACGCCCGGTCTGGGAATCGAAACCGCGATCCTATGACCACGAGTCCGCTGTCCTAACCACTGGGCCATTGCGCCTCCACCTATGCCGTATCACATCAACAAACAGACTTCACTCTATTTGCCTATAAGTAATAGACCAGCAATTTTCTTCATTTTTAGATGATCGAGGTAAATGGTATTGATAAGCCAAAATAATGGTGAGATCTCGATATCTACCACTCACAGTGATTCTGAGGCAAGTGGTCTCACTCGGTTTGTGACACTCTGCATCATCTGGGGAGCTTTCCATCGACTCTATCCTGCAGTAAATTTGGTGTACAAACAAAGCATACATACTATGTATGTCCGACAGATAAAGTTACATTACTAGAGCTGCTTTTGTAATTTAGCAAACTAGCTGAATCGTTAGCATGTTAGGCAAAATGCTTAGCGGCATTTTGTCTGTCTTTATGTTCTGAGGTCAAATTCTACCAAAGCCAACTTCATCATTCATCATTTCGGAATCAATAAGTAGCAATTGTGGATTGGGGTCAATATAATCACCTTACCCGCTTGCTCAAACTTGCTGGCCTTGTACAAAATTTGAAACCGACACACACACACACACATTCTTTTATTCTTTTATTTTATTTGTTTCAGTCATATGACTGCAGCCATGCTGGAGCACATGTCTGTTATTCAATGCTTGCTGCTATTATAGAGCAAAGATGTCACAGATTATTTATCATTGTTGTTCTCATTGTCATTGTAGTTATCATCATCATCATCATCATCATCATCATCTATATATATTTTTCCTTCTCTTACCTAACTCACTCAGTCTTAAATATTTCTGTGCTTCTAAGCAGGACAAAATTTAATTTTAAATACAAGCCATTTAATTATACCCACACATGAACACTCACTCAGCAATGACTGCAGCATTCATTGGTTGATGCTATTATAGGACAATTTTAATAATTGCACGTTCCTATAGCAAGACAATTTAATTCTAAATATAAATTCTATAAAATTGTTATTATCAATATTGCACACGTGGGGTACTAAGAATGCCATGTTTCTAGATACTGGCCATTTCTCATTGAAATGAACCAAACTATGAGAGACAGACATCTACTGACCTGCTGGAAGCTATTATAGAACTAAGATGTCAGACATTTATTTATTATTATAATTATTATCTATGTATTGTTCCTTCGATCAACTAATTTCCTCTATCTTAAATAATTCTATGTTTCTTGGTAGGATGAAATTCAATTTTAAATACAAGCTATTTAATTATATTCAAACATGACACAGCAACAACTACAGCACTTATTTGTTGGCGCATTGGTGCACCTGCCCCACTTCATCCATCGATCTTCACAACTTAAACTGAATTGCCATTAGCCTAAGCTTATTCCTTCTTCCTTTACATGTATAGAAATATATATGTATGTATATATGTACACACACACATGTATATAAATTATTTG
>NC_068998.1:40172315-40172913 GCF_001194135.2 Octopus bimaculoides
ATATATATATATATACACACATTTGCATATATGGGTACAGGACGTCACCAACAGTAAACAACATGAAATACGAAAACAAATGAGTTCAATACGCAAACAACGAAAGAAACAAATGGAAAACAGGACAAGTAACACAAAGAACGACCCTTCATCAGTTGTCAGCTGTCTATCTGCTCCTCACTTCGGGTATAGACAGCTGACAACTGATGAATGGTCGTACTTTGTGTTACTTGTCTTGTTTTCCATTTGTTTCTCTTGTTTGAACTCATTTGTTTTGTATTTCATGCTGTTTACTGTTGGTGCCATCCTGTACCCATATATGCAAATGCATATATGTATATATGTGTATGTATTTGTATATATATATCATCATCATCATCATCATCATCATCATCATCTTCATCGTTTAACGTCAGCTTTCCATGCTAGCATGGGTTGGACGATTTGACTGAGGCCTGGTGAACCAGATGGCTACACAAGGCTCCAATCTGATTTGGCAGAGTTTCTACAGCTGGATGCCATTCCTAATGCCAACCACTCCAAGAGTGTAGTGGGTGCTTTTACGTGCCACCGGCACGAAGGCCAGTCAGGCGGTGTA
>NC_068998.1:40172923-40177472 GCF_001194135.2 Octopus bimaculoides
TCGAGCTACGCTCTTCAACAGAAAGAATACGGAGACAAGGAGAAAAACACGGAGAAAAAAAATTGAATAGTGTCCAGTCAACGGTCAATCATAATAATGGCTGATCATAACAATGGCTGACCGGAAGTTAGAAATTCTTTTTTTCAGGAGAGCTAAGAAAAGGGGGAGATAACAAACGGATATATATATATATATATATATATATATACATATATACAGTTTTATGTCTATATGTATTTATTTATTTATTTGTTGTATGTATGTATTTTTATATATTTGTATATATATTTTTGTATGTATGTATATATCTATATGTTTATATATATATATATTTGCACATACACACACACACATAGGAACTTTTCTATGCATGTGTAGTTTAGATGAATTTCATTGAGTGGGATTTTTCTATAGTCAAATGGCCTTCCTGTCACCAACACTTAAATATTTACCTATAGCCAGGTATTTTTTTTTAGGGGGTTGTAAACAATAGGTGCAGGTGTAGCTGTCTGGTAAGTAGCTAGCTTCCCAATCACCTGGTTCCAGGTTCAGTCTCACTGTGTGGCATCTTGGGCGAGTGTCTTCTACTATTAGCCTTGTGAGTAGATTTGGGAGACAAAAACTGAAAGAAGACAATCATATATACTGTAAAACCCATGTAATTTACGCACTTTTTTTCACAAAAATAATAATAAACTTTAGGGGCATGTAAATTACATGAGTAGATTGTTTCCAGAATATTTTTAGAAATTTTTCATGTTGAAAAAAAGATGTACAAAACAAAAAACATTCATACCGGAAGTTGACTTTAAATATAATGAAATTGACTTTTATTTATGCTGGACGGTATAATGCTTACTTTTTCTGTATAAATTTACTAAAGCCATTAAATAGTTAACTACTTTTTGAAGTCTGACGTATCAAAGTTTCTGACAAGAATTGGTGGAAAATCAGAGCTTGAGACAAGAAGATGTTTTCAACCGATCAGAATTCTGTTTACACAATAAGTTTGATTATCAGCTTTGTTTTTGTTGATAATGCTTATCAACAACCTTTCCTGTGATTGTGATTTGAGAAGACATACAGCAGTATGCTAAAGATCAGACATAATCTCTTGTAGACAAGAAATGTAAAATAAAGTTTATTATAAACAACATGAACACTTTGTAATTTAATAGCTTCTAATGTGACACCTGTTAAACAGAAATTGTTTTCATTTAAGGAAAATTTAATAAAATCTAATCACAACTAAGTGAAATTATGCTAAATACAGCAATCCACCTCTTGGCCAAGCCTGTAGTGATGATTGCCCCGCAGCCCTCCTTCAATCAGGCAGGCAAAGCAGTTTTCCTTTGCCTGGTGGCTGTGGCAAAAGTGGTTGTTTGATGGACAAAGCTGAAAAGCATGAGGACAGATACATTCCTCTTTGGTAAAGCTCTCATTGACTTCTTCAAGTTTCACTTAAAAAGGAAATTGGGAGTTGAGAGGGAAAGGTGGGTGAAAGTTGTGAAAATGGTAAGAGTGGATGGTACCTCTCTCAGTGTAGACCCGTAAGTTGGAGAGGGCACTTGCTCTTGGTGTTGAGGAAAATCTCAGACAGTGGGGTTCAATTATCCCTATAAGTCCTCCTGTATCAGGAGGACTACATCTCTATCATCTGCACCCACTTTTTTTTTTAAACCTTTGTACAATATGTATATGTCCCTTCTTTTTCAGTGTATACCATGTATATTTACCCTTCTTTGTTTTTGTTAATCATTTCATTACATGTCAAACCCCCCACACACTTTATACCTGTCTATGTATTGTCCCCCTCATCCTTTGCCTTTGTGACAAATAAATGAAATCATTATTATTATTATTATTATTATTATTATTATTATTATTATTATTATGTTTGGCTTTTGCTTTGTATTTGTACACATTGACTCCAAGTCACACCCACAAACCTGACAACAAGTGAGAAGTTCAAGTTGGTATTATGACTAGGGTGCCATATTTTTGGCTTTGTACAGAGTGTTGTTTTAGAGAATGTCTGTCAAAACATAAGAAAATTAAGTTTGTTTTAAAAGTAATTTGATGATAAGATGATAGTTTGATCTTAAGATGACAGTAGAAGGTGTTTGCTATTATGTACATTCAAATGTACTTCGATTAAATTGTTTTTAGAACCACATAGACAATATTTTTTGTAGGATATGAACAGTTCCCATGAGCACTATGTTTTGAATTTCATCCCTTTTTGGATTTCCTGGTATCTGAGAAAGGTAACAATCAGCCCTTTTTGCTATCATCCCTAGGGTACCTGTGACAACAAGTATTGTTCTAGTCTTGAGATTCCACTTTTTGCCAGTTTCTGTTTCAAGATCTTTATATTTGCTCAGTTTTTAGTAGGTCTTGACAGATACATTTATATTGATTGGGACAGTCATATCGATGAGGAGGCATGATTTTTATCTGAAATCCTTCAATATAATGTCTGGCTTATTTGTATCTGTCTTTCTGACAGTTTGAACAGTAAAGTTCCAAAGGAGTGAGATGAGATCATTTTTCAAGTACTGGAGGTGGTTTGAGTTCCTACCAGTTTTTAACATGGGGCAGGTCCAGGTCTTTACAAATTACCCAGTTAATATAATGTGCCACTCTATCATGCCTGTTGAGATCTTCTGTAGGCACAAGAAGGTTGCACATGGAGATATGATTGATGGTTTCAACTTATTATTATTATTATTATTATTATTATTATTATTATTATCACTATTCTGAGATCGACTTTGCCCTTCATCCATTCAGGGTATATATAAATTAAGTACCAGTAATTCACAGGGGTCAGTGTCATTGACTAGTCCCCCTCCCCCAAAATTTCAGGCCTTGTGCCTTTAGTAGAAAGGATTATTATTATTATTCAGCAAATGTTACAGTGACCCTCTTGACCATCTGCCAGTTAATATTAAATACACACACTCACACACACACACACACACACACACACACACACACAAACAGCAAAAACAGAACTCAAAAGATAAGTAAATATATGTATATATGAATTATCTATGTGACGTTGTTATGATTTAAAATTCAATCTAGAACAATCCAAAGGGAAATGTTAATTCTCACCAGCTATATAAACCCACAGCTCTTTGATTTGAAACTAGTTTTGATAAATGCCAATGCATAAAACTCTTGGACCTTGAATCACTCTGTTGCTTCCACTAAATATTAACATAAACAAATATGTGTGTGTGTGTTTCTGTATATCAGCAATTCTATTTCATCACATAAAACTTGTACTTTAAGAACTTTTCATATTATAGTACATGCATGCACACAGACAGTTAGACAGACACATGCACACATTTTCATGATGTCAACATCAGGAGAAATTCGTTACAAAAATAACCACAAATAAGAGATTGATAATGGTTGTGGTGATGATGTGGATGACAGTTTAATGGTGGTTGTGGTGGAACAATGGGTAATATACCTTAAAGCAATCTGGTAAATAAATTTCATATATTAAAATGGAAGTACCAAAAGAATGATGAAAGTTACCATAATGTTGAGTGAAAGAGGAAGAGGGGGAAATATATTCATTCAATATTACAGTTATTTAAATAGCCGCAAATGTAATTAGGGCTTGTTATAGCTGAAATATTAAATAAATATATTTACTTCATTATTCAGCATTTTTATTTTTTATTTTTATTAGTTCTCTTTACATATATATGGAAATAAAAGTGCCTGAAGTAGACTTCAAGATGCTGGAATATATTTTGAATATATACTCTACTTTGCTATATAGGGAAATTCTACATTTAAAAACCAAAATTTAACCTGGCTTTGAAGGTATGATCATACTTGTCATCAATTTTGGATGCAGAATAACTTGTGTCCATCCCTCTTGTTTTTGACTCCTTTACACATCCTGATGAGAATTATAAGAGGGTATAGGCTTTGCCAAGAGCAAAGGAAGGTAAGTTTTATCATATAGACAAGTTTGCTATTAAAAGCCCAAATATAGCAAGTTATTAATATAGACCAACAGAAACAGCTTTGAGATTGGAGTATAACCGTAGACAATAATTTTGGCAATAAAAACACTTGTCCATTCCTGATAATAATCACATGCATGTATAGGTTTGACTAACAAGAAACCAAAGTAATTATTGTGAGCAAGCAGAATTGTCTTCCCTTACACACACTTCTTGTTTTGACACCACACTTCCTGTTTAACACAAACTCTCAGCCTTTTTTAAACTCAACACCATTCTTAATTCCATGCATCCTAATCTATCTAACAATTATCTACATGAATTACCATTGAACTTTAAAAACTCAAAGACAATATAATGTATTGGTATATTTATTTTTTTTATATATTTTTAATATTTTTATTAAAAAAATTATTTTCATTTTCCCTCTTCTTGAAAATTTGCCATGCAATTAAAGCCGGTTAGAAATCCTTTTTAATCCTCCTTATACACATCTATATTAAAATATGCTTTCAGTTTAGCATTCTGCCTTATTATTATTATTATTTTTTATT
>NC_068998.1:40177968-40185365 GCF_001194135.2 Octopus bimaculoides
AAAGACACCATTTCGAGCGTGGCCGTTTTCGTGCGGGTGACACGTAAAAGCACCCACTACACTCTCTGAGTGGTTGGCGTTAGGAAGGGCATCCAGCTGTAGAAACTCTGCCAAATCAGACTGGAGCCTGGTGTTGCCATCCGGTTTCACCAGTCCTCAGTCAAATCGTCCAACCCATGCTAGCATGGAAAGCGGACGTTAAACGATGATGATGATGATGATGATGATGATATATCCACTCACAAGTCTTTGGTTAGCCTGTGGCTATAGTAGAAGGCTATTGACCAAAGTACCATGCTGTGGGACTGAACCCAAAGCATGCTTCTCAACCACGCAACTATGCTTGTGACTATACACACACACACACACACACACACACACAAACACGTATATCTATGTGCACATTTGTGTGTTTATGGGTGTAATTACTTGTATATATACTTCCAGACACTTTCCTGCCCTCTTCCTTCTTCTCCCTCTCACACTGACAAACTGAGACTTAGAGATAACTGTATAGTGACAATAAATTCAGAGCAACTTCAGTTTATTATTTCAACTTTCTATTGCTAGCAAATTTCCGTCAATTATTGATTAATATCTTCGTCATCATCATGTTCATCATCATCATCATTTTCATCTTCATCACCACAGTGACCATTATCATCATTATTATCATCATCATCATCAGCAGCAGCAGCACCATCAAAGTCCACCATCACCAGTGTCATCACTACCACTACCATCATCAACATAACCATCACTATCAACAGCCATCCTCGTCATCATTGTCATCAAATTGCATTGCCACCATCATCACCATCACCACCACCACCATCATCATTACCATTACCATCATCACCACTATCATCATGACTACCATCATTATCATCTTCACCACCACAACCAACACTATTATACCATCATCATCATTAGCATTATCATCATCATAACACCCACAACCATCACCACCATCCTTATTATTCTGTTTGGTATGCATCATCTCTTTATTTGTCTCTATGAAAAACACCTCCATTAGTATGACTTGTTTAGTCCCCATCCTAACCCTACCAACCAAAGTATATATACTTACCATAATAGAATTGTTGTCCCTCTTTGATTATATAATGTTTTGTTTCTTCTCTATTATTGTAGCAGTGGACGGGACTTTAACTATGGTTGTGGTGGTGGTGCTGACAGTGGTAGCAGTGATGCCGCCGGCAGAGGTGTAATTTTGTATTTTGTTAATGTTATTTGTTGAAGGATATAATAATATAATAATAACGAATCGCTAATCAAAGCAATTTATACAGTGAAGACTCTTTGAATGTTTGATATACGTACCTGTGTGTGTGTGTGTGTACTATTATGTACACACAAAAATACACACATATAAATGTGTGTATATATAAATACACACACACACACACACACACATATATATATATATATATATATATATCACTTTTGTTCCCTTTTAATGTTTGCCTTTTCCATACTGGCATAGGTTACATGAGACTTAACGAGACAGTTTTCCTACAGCTGGATACCCTTTCTGTCACCAACACTTATATGTTTTTCAAGTAATCTGATACAGTAGTTAGACAAACAGACAGATAGACATACAACAGGCTTCTATTAGAATTCATTCACATGATGTTGGTTGACGTAAGGCTATATAGTAAGAGATACTTGCCCATAGGATCACACAAGAGGACTGAACCAATGTGTACACACACACACACATGTGCACATATATGTTATATATAATATATATATATCTATACCATATATAATATCATCATCTTCACCATCATTTAACGTCCATTTTCTATGCTAGCATGAGTTGACAGTTTGACATGAGCTGACAAGCCAGGAGACTGCACCAGGCTTCACTGTCTGTTTTGGCAGGGGTTTTATAGCTGGATGCCCTTCCTAATACCAATAAGATATATTATATATAATATATATATATATATGTATAAAAGTAACAAACTAAGGAAAAGAATTACTTCAAAGGGGTGTGTAAAACATCTAGTTCACTAATACGTCAGTTGAATACCTCATAAATAGGGGTATACCCCTAGTTATGCAAATTAAAAACAATAAATTAAATAGAGAGATTCAATTGACAATCTATAAATTTATCTATATTATAACATAATAAATATACTATGAATATAATATAACATAATAAATTATTAAAAAAAACAAAAGTACCAACAATTTATTTCGACTTATATATATTATTTGATTTATAAATAATTCTTACCCATTCATATATATCTCTTTGGAGCTGTGCTTTAAAAGACATGAAATTCCGTGTGAAAGGACGACTGTATATAAGTCGAAACAAATTATTCGCCCTTTGGGTTTTTTAATAATTCTTTATGTTATCTTATATTATATTCATAGTATAATATGTTATAATATAAATGATATATTAGATTCTCAATTGAATCTCTCTATTTAATTTATTGCTTGTAAGATATATATATCTATATATATGTATATATATATATATATATATGCTAGCTGGTGTACCCGGTAATTCCCAGGGGTAAAGATGTTCTATTGAAACACCTTACTACTCTGATATAAGAAAGCAATTACATTATAACTGCCACAAAAGGTGTATTTTCCATCACGAAAAAGTACAAAAAACTGTCAGCTGGAGGAGAGAGAGGTTTTCGGAGGTTGGCGAAAAAGATTGTCGGAGGTTGGTGAGAGAGGTTATAAAAATATATGAATGAAGTGTTCGAAGAAAATGCAATAATAATGTTCACACTCACTGATGGTCGCTCTCAGTAACTGCCTTTAACATATGGAGTTTTTGTTTTTATAACCATCACTTGAAGAAAACCTGGAGAGAAACCCTGGCCATGCCTTCTTCCCACAGCTCCTGATTGACTACTGAGGGTGGATTTTGTTAAACACCCAGAGCACATCATACTGACAAAACTCCCCCCCAATCATAATCGTATTTTCAGAATCCACCAAGCAGGTAATCATGTTGCAACTGACTGTACCCTGAAAGAACAGATGAAGAAGGCTCATCAGAGAAAGCTTGCCAAAAGAACTGGTGCTCTTTAAACAAAGTTCTTTGATGTTTGTTCTGCAGTAAATTACATAGATGTTAACTTATTGATTACTCTCATTGTCAGAAATGCAGTGACCCTGCCAAAATTAAGGTATTCCAGTCACAAACATTTTATCTTTTATGCAGACATAATTTATCAAGGAACATATTGTTCAATGTGTCCTGCATTTCTTTTTCTTTCTTTTTTTCAGCAGGCAGTAGTATGGGATTTTAGGAGATTTGACTGCTATTTTTAGCTGGCCAGGTGACCACATTGAGATCTTTTTCATTGTAGATGTTGAGTAGGTATATAAACACAGTGTATCTCAACTGTATAGAGGCAGTATTTTCGATGGTGACTACATACACACACGCATGCGTTCGCACCACCACCCCTGCGTGCGCGCACACACACACACACACACACACACAGTAGTAGTGTGTAGATAGGTGTTGAACTGGATTGATGCTGAGTTAACATGTAAGGACACCATTGTGTATAGATGAATTTTCAATCAGTGTTGCCATCATGTTCCATTCCTTTAGAAGCTTCCAACTAATTAATATTATTAGTAATGGATGTGATTAATTAATTTACGCATTTAGAAACATTCTGCCAACCGCCATTATTTTTTGAATTTATCAATGTTAGTTCACAACTGAGAAGCTATATTCTTCATCGGTGAACTTTCTATTTGTCGAGCATAAATCAAACATCCACTCCCCCTCATTTGCTTCTATCATGTCACTTATTCAGTGTAAAGATTCAAAGGGGCCTTCAGACTTGTACCATCTTTCAAGAGTTGTAGCTAGCTAGTTGATTATTGGTTAGTTGTGTGGTTCCTGACAGAATCTGTGAAATAGCACAAGAATGTGCCTGGAAACGATAAACTTGACTCCTCCTTCATCATGGGAATGGACTCAACCTGTCTGTCTTTCACAATCCATTAATTTTACCAAAATGGAATAACGTCCATCAACTTGTCAGAGAAAACGAGTTGAAAACTCTGTGAAAGAAAGAAAATAAAAAATTGTAGCTTTTTGTCCTTACCATTACTGAATTATGTCTGGATACTGTTTTTATCACTGTTGCCTCTTCACATCACCACTGAACATTGCAACCACCACCATCAACATCAGTATTGCTACAACTAACAACAACAACAACAACAACAACAACAACGTTATCGACACTACCAGTATTACCAACATTTTCTCTATAACTGTAATTACCTCCACCACCACTACCGCAATCATTAACATCATCGTTATTATCATCTTTAGCATCATCATCATCATCATCATCATCGTGCTGTTCTCTATACCTTTTTACACAGGAACATTGCCACCTCTATAATAATTACCATCATCACCTGTAGTAGCAGCAGCAGCCTTGTCATCTATAACCATCATAATCATCATTATCACTCCTACCAATATTTCACTAGTTTGAACCCCACCTCCTACCCTCATCAGTACCAGTAAGCCAACCACCACCATCATCACCACTAGCATCACCACCACCACCATCATAACCATCATCATCATCATCATCATCTAGACACATTTATCTGCACATAATTTGGTGTGTATTTGTGTCTGTATATATCTGTGTTCATCCATGAATATCTATATATAGACAATGTGATTATGTGACAGTATGTGTGTGTGCGTATGCGTGTGTTGATATATATATATATATATGCATATATGACTATATATGTATATAATATGTAATTATAAAACAATTTACATTATAAAAGTCATTTTAGCCATTTAAAAACACGCAAAACTGTTATATTCACTTTTCATTTATTTCTTAATATAGTTCAGTCTATTATGAAAGAGGATGTATTAAATGGGAAAATGAATAGTTTTATGTGTTCTTATGTGGCTGAAACAACTCTTCTACAATATAATTGTTTTAGTTTCAAATCAAGTCTCTTTCTAAACATGTATAATTCTGAAATAGACTCTCACACACACACACACATATATATGTGTTTTTCAGTATGTGTATGCATGTAGATATAATATGTCTTTGATTTCATTCTTTAGTTAAGATTGTTTACTTCTTCATGTAAAGTTAAAAATAATAGATAACTTCTCTCAAGACAGAAGAGATGACAAGTGTATAGATGTGTGTGTGTGAGTGTGTAATACATTTCGTTTTTGTAAACAGGAAAAAAATGTACTCAATACATGTAGTAGAGTTTATTTATTCATTGGAGCTATTGATTTGTTTCATCACTACTGCTTGTTTCTCAACTCTATTCATTCATTCAGGTCACAATAAGTTAAAAGCCATCATCGAAGGCACAAGAACAAGAAACTCAGAGTAATCATGGAGTGAATCATAACTAGAAAACACACACACACACATTTCTATATGTATATATGTATGTATACACAGGCATGTCCTTTACTTTAGCTTTGAACCAACCAACACCTTGCAAGTGAGTTTGGTAGACAGAAACTATGTGGAGGCGACTGGCAGAAACGTTAGCACACTGGGCGAAATGCTTAGCGGTATTTCATCTGCCACTACGTTCTGAGTTCAAGTTCCGCTGAGGTCGACTTTGCCTTTCATCCTTTTGGGGTCGATTGAATAAGTACTAGTTATGCACTGGGGTCGATATAATCGACTTAATCCGTTTGTCTGTCCTTGTTTGTCCCCTCTGTGTATAGCCTCTTGTCGGTAGTAAAGAAATAAGAAACTATGTGGAAGCCCATCATGTGTGCATGTGCACATACGTGTATTTGTGTTTGTATTTATTCCCTCACCCAACTAGTGTCAGTTTATTTACATCCCTGTAACTAAATGGTTTGACAAAAGCGACAAATAAATAAGCACCAGACTTTAAAAAAATAAGTACTGGGGCTGATTGGTTTGACTAAACCCTTCGGGGCAGTGTCGCAGTCCACTTGCTGCAAAAAATAAAGATAAAAGAAATGCACAAATCGGTGCGTGGTTACAAGTTTGCTTCCTAACCATATGGTTGTGGGTTCAGTCTATCTGCATTGCATCATTTGCCAGTATCTTCTTTTATAGCCTCGGGCCAACCAAAACCCTGTGAGTGGATTTAGTAGATGGGAACTAAAAAAGCCCACCATATGCACATTCGTGTGTGTGTATGTGTGTATATAGATATGCATTGTGTGTGTGTGTTGGTTTGTTTATATCCCCTTAACTTAAAAATTCAGCAAAAAAGACCAATAGAATAAGTTCCAAACTTTAAACAAAAAGTAGGTCCTGAGAGTGATTTGTCTGACTACACCCTTCAAGTCAATGCCCCAGCATGGCCATAATCCAAAGACTGAAACCAGTAAAAGATAAAAGACATTCTAGCAGTATTCGTGGAAACTCCGTAGTTATTTCGAAAACTGTAAGATGATTGGAAGTTTATAGAAGACAATGAAATATAAAGTTTATGAAATTGTATTTTGTTTGAATATTTGATTCTTAAGATGGTGTGAAATGTCCACCCAGGTAGTGTTGAATGTGCAGTCTTTGCAGACAGCATCTCTGAAAGCTATAGTGCTTGTTATACATTCGTCACCTCTTCTACCTTGAGAGTTGTTATCTGTTTGTTTTCTCTTTATGTCAGGAGGTAAACAATCTCAACTGTGGAGCAAAATCGAAGATATAACACATTTACATGTACACATGCATACTGACACACACACACACACACACACAAACACATACACCCACGCATACACACACACACACACACACATACAGAACAACAACATTTTTTCTGTTCTTTTGTGAAATAAAAGTGTCCACTAAAGATGCCATTATTTTATAAAGTAAGATACACATCAAAATCATTGCAAGCAAATGCAGAAAGAAAGGAAGGAAAGAAAGAGAGAATAAAGTTACTAAAGATGCAGTGATGTCACAAACTTTGCTACATCCTCATATTCTTTCTTCTTTTCCTCCCACTTCCTGTTTAAATCTCCATATCACTCACACTCTTTCTCTTGCATGTTTACTTCAACTCCAGAACTTACTCATTCTCCCACTTCTTTAGACACCCTGTCTTTCTTAATATCTCTTCCCGGTCTCTCTCCCCCCCTCTCTCTCTTCTTCTTCTCTTCTCTTACGTTTTTTATCTATCTTTTTATTGATTCCACTATTTCTGCTTCTTCCTCTTCCCCTCTCCTCTCCATTCACTATTATCAACCAGTGTCGCTGCTGATACCACTACCACCACAACCTTAACTCCATAACTATGAACTGTTTATTTCTAACTTTAGTTTTCTTCTCTTATAATGATGCAAAAGGTTGGTAAGAACATACTATTTCACACACACA
>NC_068998.1:40186139-40189197 GCF_001194135.2 Octopus bimaculoides
ATATATATATATATATATATATATATATATAAATAAATATATATAATATATATAGGGGGAGAGAGAGAGAAAGAGAGATATAAATAGATAGATAAATGATAGAAAATAGGAATGAACGACAGGTAGCCAATAACTGTGGATGAGCTTTGCATAATATTCTACAAGGCTTTTACCTGAATCTTATTTAACTATATGTGTGTGTGTGAAGGTATGTATGTATATATGTGTATGTATATATACGTGTATATATATGTGTGTGTGTGTGTATGTATGTGTGTGTTTGTGTGTATCTATAAGGGGAGAGTGAGTGAAAGAGAAAAATGCATGTGTATGTATGCCTACTTACATACATATAGACATATATGAATGTATATATATATATATCATCATCATCATCATCATCATCGTTTAACGTCCGCTTTCCATGCTAGCATGGGTTGGACGATTTGACTGAGGACTGGTGAAACCGGATGGCAACACCAGGCTCCAGTCTGATTTGGCAGAGTTTCTACAGCTGGATGCCCTTCCTAACGCCAACCACTCAGAGAGTGTAGTGGGTGCTTTTACGTGTCACCCGCACGAAAACGGCCACGCTCGAAATGGTGTCTTTTATGTGCCACCCGCACAAGCCAGTCCAGGGCACTGGCAACGATATATATATATATATATATATATTGTTATTATTTGTATATTCTCCCATATATATATATATATATATATATGTACATAAAATATGTACATGAAAACTGAAAGATAATGTTTGTGGACCCCTAAAACACATTTATGGAAAAATAATCAATGTAAAGATTTTTGAATATATGTATATGGGTACAGGCATTGCTTTGTAGTTAAGAACTTTGCACCACACCCACGTGGTTCCAACTTCGATCTAGCCACACTTTGGGCAAGACATTTCCAACATAACCTCGCTTGATCAATATCTGATCAGAGATACTGTGCAGAAACCCATTGTGTGTGTGTGTCTCTTTATATGTCTGCTTGTGTTTGAGTATAGTAATGCAAATACTTTATGGCATTTAAGTCTGTAAAAGGGAGGTAACAATCTAAAGGGATGTAACATGTATCTACTTAAACATTTGATGAATAGCAATAGATAAAACTAGTACCAGACTATATACTGGAATCAATATGTTAGCTTAAAGCCTTGAAAATGGCCATGATGCAAAAGCTGAAACTAGTAAAAGAATAAACTTGGTTGTCATTTGCAAATGAATATGATCTGATAGTTTGTATCACACATTCATTGTTTAGGTACCTATATAATCATGAGCAGATATAGACACCCTCTAAGACCTACTACTCTTGATCCTGTGGAACTTTCAGGATGTGATAGCTGGAAGAAAGGAGAGTTGCACCAGCAGTCAGCTGGAACTCCATTTTAGGATGAGTAGACCAGACCAACATGAAACAATGCTTTGCTCAAGGACACCACACACTACCCAGTCCAGGAATCAAACCCAGAACTTTATGATTGTGAGCTCATCGCCTTAACCACTAGGCCACATACTTTGTCCATTTAATGCATCCTAAATTCTGGTGCACCATCACTTTGCCATTGCTTTCATTTCATATAAAATATTGGCTTCAAATTTTGGCACAAGACCAGCAATTTTGAGGGAAGGATAAGTTGATTACATCGACCCCAGTAGTCAACTGGTATTTATTTTATTGACTCTGAAAGGATGAAAGGCAAAGTCAACCTTGGTGGAATGCTAACAATTTTGCCAGCTTGCCACCCTCACTTGACATAAAATATTCTTTGCTATTCTAAGCACAAGATGCAAAATTTTGGGGGAGGGGGCCAGTCGATTAGAACGACCCAGTATGCAACTGGTACTTAATTTATCGACCCTGAAAGGATGAAAGGCAAAGTCGACCTCGGTGGAATTTGAAATCCGAACATAAAGACAAACGAAATGCCGCTAAGCATTTTGCCTGGCATGCTAACATTTCTGCCAGTTTGCCGCCTTCTTGATATAAAATATTAACTGTAAATTGATGTAGCCGCACACTGAGTGAGGTCACTTCCTTGGTTTCTCCTTCTCTTCTTTTAGTAAGTCAATTTTAGCATTTTCTATATTTATCTTGAGGCTTTTACTTTTCTCATTTCAAATATTTTCTGAAGCTCTTCAAAAGATCCTGCAATAAAAAGAGACATTGAATATAAAATTACCTGCGGACAGGCATTAACATTTAATCTCTCTGGCTATAGTAAAGAGGAAAGTGTTGAATGCAGATTCCTGGTTGACATCCACCTGCATCTTCAGTAAATCACTGAGTCTGTTACTGAAGAATCGGACCATGTTTGTGGCTCATTCACAGATACCTTGGATATTCTAATAACAACCACATGTGACTTTCTCTGTTGTGTATGCAAACATAGAGACACACAAATACACACATACACAGATTCACACACATATATATGTCCATTTCGTGTGTATTTGTGTGTGTGTGTGTGTGTGCACACACATGTGTCTGTGTATGTATATATGTATATGTATATGTGCACGCACACACATACTGGGTTGTTAAGAATTAGGTTTCACAATCAGTCGTATGGTTCCAAGTTCAAACACATTGTACCTTGGACACGTGTTTTCTACCATAGCCTTGGGTCAACTAGGCCTTATGAATGAACTTTCAATAAATGGAAACTGTACTGGGCTCATTGTAATCATACAAAACCCTTGAAGATGGTGTGCCATCATGACCACTGTATATTGTTTGGAACCAGTAAAATAATAAATACATGTATGTAAGTGTGTGTGTGTGTATTTATATAGAGGGAGAGAGAGAGAGAGAGCTGTAGGTATAATGTATACACACATACACACGTATACATATCTGATGTGATATAATATATAAATCGTTTTAGTTTTGCCTTTAGTATTCAGATTAACATTGGTTTTACTTTTCTTATTTTAGTTATTATTGTTACTTTTATTATTAGTGTTATTACCAGTGTTATCAATGATGATGATGATGATGATGATGGTGGTTGTGGTGGTGGTGGTGGTGGTGGTGGTGGTGGTGG
>NC_068998.1:40189772-40197272 GCF_001194135.2 Octopus bimaculoides
TCTCTCTCTCTCTCTCTCTCTCTCTCTCTCTCTCTTTCTCTCTCCTTCTTTTTCATTCTAATTTCTGTCTGTGTTTTCCTACCTCTCACTCTTTCTTATTCTCTCGCACACCCTTTCTCTTATTCTAACTTCTGTCTGTGTGTCTTTTCCCCTTTCTTTCTTTCTTTTTTCTTTCTCTCTCTCTCTCTCTCTCTCTCTCTCTCTCTCACACACATTCTAACTTCTGTCTGCCTTTCTCTCTCTTTCATTCTCATTTTTACTTCTGTCTGTCTGTCTCTCTCTCTCTCTCTCTTCCCTCCTTCTTTCTCACTCCCTTCAGCTTTATGAAATAAAGAGAGTGTGTGCTTCTGAAGAAACTTTACTCTCACTTCACTTACCCTCTTTCTCTATGCCTCTTTTTCTCTTACTCTCTCACTCTCTCTCTCTTTCTTTCTCTCTCTCACCCACACACACACAACATATTCTCTCGTACACACACACACACACACACCTACATACTCACAACAAAAGCACACACACACACTCACGCATAACACACTCTCACTCTCCCTCTTCTCTGGCAACTTTATCAAAAGAATCACTGCACCTTCTGTTTTGGTCTTGTAATTATTTGCTTCACAGATTGTTACACTGCTATTTCCCTCACCACCACCATCACCACCAACCACCCACCCACCACCACCATCACCAGCTCCACTGTCAACATCACTATAACCTCTTTTACAACCTTCCAATACCACCACCACCACCACCGACATCACCATCTCTATACCAACACCAAAACCTTTACATCTCCATCGATGCCACCATCACCTGCATCATCTACCATCCACCCTCTGTACCAGATTCAAAATTAATTAGACTTCTGAAAAGACATTTCTGTGTAGAGGTCTGATTTTATTTCATTCTCTCTTTCTCTCTCACTTCTCCTAGATCTTTCTCTTTCCATATCTCTCTCACTTTCTCTGTAGCTGTCTCACAATTGCTTCTCTACCTGTCACTTTGTTTTCTTCACACATTTACCCTCTCTCTTTAACACACTCTGTTTCTCCCCCTCTCTCTCTCTCTCTACATTTCTTCTCTCCCTTTCTCTATCAATAAACTTTCTGAGTCTCAAATCCTTTGTATCATTCCTTCTCTTTTCCATTCTTTCTTGTACTTTCTGTATATTAATCTCTAAAAATTTATGATTGTAACTCTTTTTACTTCTCTCTCTCTCTCCTTCTCTGCACACTTTTCTCCCACCACACACAACTGTTTTAAGTCCAAAATCTTAAGATATCATGATCACCACACAAACAGTGTGGACACAGAAATATCAATATAAACACCTGCAAAATGTTATCTCAACTGACAAATGGAACTTGAACCTGTGAACTGCTTGGTACCATGTGACCAGTGACCACTGTATTTATAGATTCCATGTAGACAAAGCCAACAGGGATGCCTCTTCATGGTCACACAACATGGTGAAAGTAATAGGTCAAATTCCCTCAAATGCTGTCTACTGTCTTAAATAAGGAAAGGACACATTGGATAACAGCTTCTCTTCCTCTGAACTAACTGGTTGCATATCACCACCAATTACATCCATCCAAAACACTTTGAGAGCCTCTGCATCTCAACTATATTGTTGTATCTAACTACACTCCAATATCTTCCTTCCCAGAATGTCAACCATTTGGAATTCTCTCCCTGCCTACCTTTTCTTTTGTTTTGCAGGTAACAGCTTACAGATGTTTAACTCTTTAGCATTCATATTACTATGTCAATTATGCTTATTTATTCAAATTGGTTTGAATTAATCATGCATTATCTCGTTGCTTTGAGATTTCAATGATGCGATTGTATATTTTGAGAATGACTTTGTATGGTATGTGTGAGAAGCTGAATCTGACCAGTTTGAACATAAAACACGTAGAATATTTGTGCCTGATGTGGTCGGTTTAAATGAAGTTTAATTGTATCAAACTCACCAAGACTTGAAGAGCCTGTAAGAGTTTGTGGGAGTGTAAGCCACACTTCCTTCAAAATTCAAGCTAATTACTAATCATACTAAATAGACTTGTAAAAGTTATGGTCCTTCTGTTCAGGCTAACAATGTAGAAAATGCTAAACCACTCAGCCTTCTTCTAAAATCTTCCCTCATCATCATCATCATCATTTAATGTGCATGTTGACACAGGTTCGACAGTTTGACAGGATCCAGTGGATCTGGAGACTGCATCCTATTCCAATGTCAGCTTTGGTATAGTTTGTCTCTATAGAACACTAACCAATTTAAGTCTAAAATTATTCAATGTGTCTCTCTTTGATCACAAGTTTTAAACTTGGTATCTCAGCCATAGTTTCTGAATCTTGGTCTAACAGAAGTACTACAATCACAAACCCAGTGTGCTAAAGTACCTAAAACTGTTCCATTACCTATAGATTTCCAAATCCTTCACATCCTGTTTGTGTCACCTCAACCACAAATACAAAATCCTCAATTACTTGTTGGCTGCTGCATTTTAGATTCTCAATATTTGAAGCTATTGAACAACCATATAGCATCAATAAGATAAAAAGTAACTTATGATTGCCTGAACATGTTCTTGTTGCTGTTGTTGCTTAACTCCATTTCAGCAAATGATCAGGTTTTAGGTCTATGTTCAAGCATTCTAGCTGTGATCATCCCATCGTGTTATATACCCAAAACCACATTGTCTTATGTGTTCTTTTTTATAAGATAGCATGGTGTGATTTCTAGCAGGCTGGGTGTCCTTGTAGACATTTCCTTGTTTTCCTTCTTATCTTTTTTCTTTCACTTGTTTTGTTCAGCCATCTGTTGAGTGTGGTACCATTAATGTTCCATTAAACTGTTACACATCAACACTTGCAAGGAAGATACGAGCAGGAAGAAGATTCCAGTGGAACAGTGGTCTGGGAAGAAAGGACTGGGCATAATGGGTAGTGTGTGCCAAGGAGGCTGGATGCACCAAAAGTGATGAGAGGTAGAGAGACAAGTTGGTTAGGGATGACCGAGTGGTGAGAGTACAAGACTAGCCAGCTCAAGGAGCAGAGACCATTATAGTTGTAATAGAGAAGACAGCACACATGTGGGCCAGAGGCCAAATGAAGCATGTCTTTTAGTGATTGAATTCCAATCGGTCAAGTGGTTTTTTCTCTATTGGCTCATCGATTAGAAGTATGTTATGGTAGTATGGACATGTGGTGGCAGCAGTTGTTGAGTGGTAGAGTAGAGTTAAATTATGGTGGAATGGTCAGAGAATAAACATGTAATAATACTATGCAATGGTTGTTGGTAATGAATCAATACCCTGAGTAAAATTTGAAGAGGGAAAAGCAATAAAATTGTCGAGTTGTTTTAGAAAAATAACTGTTTTGGTAATCTGTTAACAAGTATAGCTGAGAAATGTTGGAATCACTCCTGGTTTTTCTGCCCACCCTCTCTACTTGATGTAATTTAGATTCCATTTCAAGATTTGGCATGTATTTAGTGAAACTGGTTTGATATATGACCAACACTGAAATGATATTATATAAAGTCTCTAAACACACAGATACCATACACACTCACAGCTTTGTGCATTTGTGTATGTGAATGTATGTATAATTGCATTGGTTGTATGTGTGTTTGTGCTTATGTTTAATACATATTTGTTAGTGAATTGATTGAAAAATAGGATAAGATAGCATCTTGTCAGTAAAGGATAATTAGAGATATTCACACTTTAGTTGAAATTTTCTAATGGATTTGGTAAAGCAGAGGTGAAATCTCTGCTTCTCACTATAAAAACTTCCACCCACCATAATTACAAAATTCCACGATTAATGACAATAGCAACAAACAACACACAACAAACAAATTAAAGTCCATTTATATTTTATGTCAGCTATAGTTAAACCTCTCTTGAAAGCACTAAGGAAGGACAATTTAGTTAGAAAATCCAGATTTGCGTAGAATTTCTGCTAAAATTGTTAGGCAATTTGACAGAATTAGCCATTCTCCTAAGTAAGGCATTAAATATATCAAAAGTAGACAATTAACAAATCTCTGAAGGGAGGTATCCCAACCTTGACCATGTTTTAGATTTCTTTTTAAGCTTAATTTATCTAGGATTACATTAAACAATGTCATTCCCTTTTCTTTTTTTCAAGATAGTATGGTGTGATTGAGGGAGATATTTGCTGCTATTTCTAGTGACTTAAACAATCACATAGATGTTCCCAGTAGTAGTTAGTGGGGAAAAATTTTTTATGATGTTGCAGCAGACTAAACTTAATAGTATCATTTTGAAATAATTGAAGATGATTGAGACAGCAAAGTCATTATATAGCAGCCTGGTTTCCTTCAAGCAAAGTTGACTTTGTTATCCAACAATAACAGTAGCAGTAACTGCAGCAGCAGCAGCAGCAACAACAACAACAACAACGATTGTTAAGATGGATTTGTAATTGACCAAACACTTCCTAAAAGAATCTGAGCCCTTCTTCTCTTGGATTATAAAATGAATTAATGGGAAAAATTGATTGAAACTGATAGGGTAATGGCATGGATATTCTACTAGTCATTATCTAATTAAGTTAATTAGCAAGCTAACTAAACATCATTCAAAGAAACCCCACAAGCATATATTTGTAGCCATAATGGATTCCTCTGAAGCATTAGATACAACTTAATTGTTAATAAACTTCACCATCTTACTGATTTTAACTGTCTGGCTGTATCCATGCTGGAAGAACTAATGCAGATGTCTGTTGCAGCTTTGCACCTAGTTGTAGATTATTCCTTGTTCGTCTCTAATCCAGCAGATCTCTGATCAAAAACAGTCCGGTCATGTAGTTTGACCTTCCCTTTTTTCATATTGTAAAGCAGCATTTCTCACCCAGGGTCCATATGACCACTAAGAGTCCATATAAGATTTTGTGGGGTTCCACACAAGCAAAATAGTAAATTGGGGATGCACAGTAGTCCATGGAAAAATTTTGTTTTAGATGTGTTTATTGCAAGAAACAGTCAGATTTCTTTCTCTAATGTCTTACACAGTCCTTTCTACTCAAGTTAATGTGTGAAAAACAAAATAGGAATTTTGAAAGAAGTGTCTATAAAACAAGTTTTTAAACATCAAATGGTTATGTGGGTCCACCAGAGTGAAATAGTAATCGAAGGGGTCCATAGGTAAAAAAAATGGTTGAGAACCATTACTGGAGAGAGAGAGAGAGAGAGATTTAATTGTTATTTCTAGTAAAGTAACCAAGTAGATGTACCTTATCAGCTTGTAAAATCTTAATTGTGCTTTGAGGTTTGGTTCTTATCTCTGTCTCCTGTGATGTAGATTTGCCCACTATAGAATGTCTAAGGGGTATTTGAAAATACATATTTCTTGTTTTGAAGGAAAGTATATGAAAGCTGGGAGCCTTTGAAACCCATGCTAATGCAGTACATAGTTCTTAGCTTCTGATCTGCATACACAACTTCAAAAAATCCAAAATGACTGAGGAGCTAATTTTGGACATTTTTTCTGTATTTTTGTAGCTAGTGCTCTCAGGAAAGTCATGAACCTCTCATCATCTCGTCCCTGTTCTCTAGAGATTTCTGGCATTTTACTTAAAAAAAGAAAAATCAATAAATGAGCATTCTGTTTAGTTGACTTGATACTGAAACAGTAAAGAATATGTATGTGTATGTGTGTGTGTAGGTGTGTAATTATGTATGTATGTATATATTTGTGTGTGTATGTACATACACCTATGTACACATATAAAAAGCTAGTCGTTTGCTTTAATTTTCCTCTATCACTCTGTCTGTTAATCGATCTATCTATCTATCTATCTATTTATTTAGCTATCTATCTATCTATCTATCTATCTATCTATCTATCCATTTATCTATTTATCTATCTTTCCATCTCTTTGCCTCCTTCTCCCCTCCACAGAAACAGATAGATAGAAGAGAGAATGAAAGAAGTAAAAGATATTTTCTTTCCCCATCAAAAGAAAGAATAGCTGTTTCCTGGTTGCAATGTCTTGGCTGATTTGTTTGAAAAAACAAACCATTATAGACTTCCATTAAACTATGGTGGACAGGAGGGTGAATGAATTTGAAGAAAACTACATTTTTTTTTGTTTCATATTTCTCTTTCTTTCTCTTCCTTCATTTTGTCTTCTCTTCCTCCTCCTCCTGCTTCCACTCCTATATGCTACAATGATTCCTCAACCCACCTGCCCATTTCCCAATGATTCTGCTATTCTCTCTCTCTCTCTCTCACATAATTCATTGTTTTACATCTCTGCCCTTGTCTTCTTTTATCTCCTTCAACCTCCCAATAAATAAACAAGTGAAAAACAATACAAACAACAGCGTGTGTGTTTGTGTGTTAGTTTGTGTAGTGTGTGTGTGTGTGTGTGATGGAAGAGGGAAGGGGGCAGCCAACAAAACAGAAGTGTTTATCAAATGTTTCTCCTATTTGTTTTGATCCCCACATGTGTGCGTGTATATTTGTGTGAGCGTGTGTGTGTGTGTACAAGCATGGCTGAGTGGTTAAAAAGTTTACTTTCTAACAATATTGTTCCAAGTTCAATCCTATTGCAAGGCACCTTGGACATGTGTCTACTGCTATAGCTTCAAGTCAACTAATATCTTGTGAGGGGAATTTGGCAAACAGAAACTGTATAGAAACCTGACATATGTAAATATTATTTTATATTTTTATGGGATTCTATTAATTTCTCCAGCCCTGCCAGAGTTTGCCTTGAAGGGTTTAGTTGGTCATCATGACCACAACACTTATTTCTGTCTAGTACAGGGGTTCTGAACCATTTTTTACCTATGGACCCCTTTGATTCCTATTTTACTTAGGTGGACCCCTATAGCCACTCAATGTTTAAAATATCCTATTGTATTTTTATAATGAAATATTATTAGGACTTGTATAAAAATTGTTAAAATATTTTGTGTATTGTGGATATATAACAAGTTTATTGCACATAAACTTTACTGATCTGAAGTACAATTTTCTCCTGGCCAAAATCTTAAATGGGTCCCCAGGATACATATAGACCCCAGTTAAGAAACTCTGGTCTGGTACTTGTTTTATTCACATGTGTTCTCTCCAGTGGTCACAGCTATTACAAAGAAGATATTAATTTCATCATAATGTAAAGTAGGATTAAGTATTTGAGATTGAAATTAAGGAGTTATAAAGAAAAAGATACACAAAATTCACGTCTAACCTTTTTTTTTGTTTGTTTACGCATTACAAATTACATACAATTTCTTGTCATTGGTTTCATTGATGCCTGTTTGTCAAATCACTAAGTTCCAGAACATAAAAGACATAGCATAGATTGATGTGGTCATGCACATACATATGCATATACATGCATACATATACACACATACACACATACTTTGACACATGGTTATATGCAAATACACACATACATACAGGGTATATGAAAAGACAGCACAAAAGCAACAAACTGCTCAAATAGCTA
>NC_068998.1:40199772-40200883 GCF_001194135.2 Octopus bimaculoides
TCTTATTTCATAGTTATTTTCCCAACAATCATAGCCTTACATATCATGTGGTCCACTTCATCACTCAATCTATATCATCATTACGGATTGTATTATTCTGCTTGTACTGGACAATACAAAGATTCTTGTACATAAATAAATACATAATCATCATAGTCATTGCTTTATGTCCACATTCAGTACTGGTTTGGATAGGTTTTTATGATATGAGTCTTATTTGAATTTGCTACCCTCATAGACAAGATGGAAGACCACCCCTCATATAGAAGTTGTTGATGGTTTCAGTTACTTTGATGAGTTAAACAGCAGAGGTAAAAAGTGTTCTAAAAGTATAGTTGTCAGAATTACAAAAGGGTAGAAAAATTTCAGGGAGTTATTGCCTTTGCAATAAGAAGATTCTCTCTTTCAGCAAATGGTGACTGTACAATGCATGTATATGAACTGTGATGTTGTATGGTGAAGCATGTACACTGAATGCAGAGGATGTGTATAGGTTTGAAAAGGAACAAAACAAACGGGAATCAGCTGGTTGCATAATTTCAGTGTGCATGAATGATGAAGCACAAATGAACCAAGAGGAGAACTGAATATAAGAGGAATCGGCTGTAGTATGCAAAAGAAATATCTCTGCTGGTATGGACATGAGATAAATAGGATAATGATAGGTGAATAAAGGAATGCCAGAAGTTTCATATTGGAAGAACCAATGGAAGATGAAGATACGGGCAGAAGTAGTGAAGGCTGATCTTGGGAAGTTGAACCTCACAAAGGAGATGATAAAGGAATGCAACAAGTGATGGGATGCTGTATTGGAGAAGACTCATCAAACCCATGCAGGCATGAAAAAAATAGATGTAAAATGGTGATATATATATATATGATCATCAGTTTACATCATATATAATTGGTCAGTTGTTCATAAGTCCGACAAAAAAACCACACTCTAAAAAATGTTTTTGAGCAGCAATATTTTATGTATTTCTATAACATGTTCATCTGACATCAAGCAATATACATATATACATATGTATCTGTGTGTGTGTATTATATATATATATATGTGTGTGTGTGTGTGTGTGTGTGTGTGTGTGTGTGTGTATTGGACACTAAA
>NC_068998.1:40200893-40206236 GCF_001194135.2 Octopus bimaculoides
GTGTGTGTGTGTGTGTATTGGACACTAAACTCTGCTTGCAAAGACCTGTTGGGGCAAGTGAAATTGAAATTGAACCAAACTCGATGACTGGCACCTATGTCAGTGGAGCGCTAACAGCACCATCCGAGTGTGATCATTGACAGAGCAGCTGTCTGGCTTTCATGCTGGTGGCACGTAAAAAGCACCATCTGAACGTGATCGTTACCAGCGTCGCCTTACTGGCACATGAAAAAACATTTGAGCGAGGTCGTTGCCAGTGCCACTGAACTGGCTCCTGTGCAGATTGCGTGAAAAAAACACCATTGAGCATGGCCGTTGCCAGTACCGCCTGACTGGCCCTCATGCACCCACTACACTCTCGGAGTGGTTGGCGTTAGGAAGGGCATCCAGCTGTAGAAACTCTGCCAGATCAGATTGTAGCTTGGTGCAGCCATCTGGTTCACCAGTCCTCAGTCAAATCATCCAACCCATGCTAGCATGGAAAGCGGACGTTTAACGATGATGATGATGATGATATATATATGTAGTGTGCTTTTGGAAGCTATAATATCTCTAGTATAAGTAATAATTATTAATTTTTGATATAGACACACAACCTTAGGTGGAGAACCCCTGGGAGGGTGAAAGGTAATTTGGAATCAGAACATTAAGATACTTCATGCCATTTTGTCCACTGTTTTACTGCTTTTGATACTCTGATAACCGCCTGTGAAGAAATGGTTTCATTTTGTGTATAACTGGAATAATGGTTTAAAAATTTAACACCATCAGCTATAACTATAGTAGGGGAGAAAAGACAGAAAAATATATGTACATATAAACAACAAAAAGACTGAGACAGACAAAATTGGAGGAAGGTAGACAGAGAAGTAATCTGTGCTGTGGAGAGATGTGGTTTGATACAGAGATAAAATTACACAAACTTTGATAAAATGAGAGATAGAGGGAGAGAGAGAAAGAGGAGGAAATGCAGACAGACAGATAGTAAGAGGGGCAGTTAGTGGGAATGGTAGAGAATAATAAAAAAAAGATTTAATGACTAGATGTCACTAAAACACACACACACTCAGGAACAAATGTAAAATAATAAACAGCACATCTCATTATCTCCACTGCTATATCAACGAAGGTAGACTAAATTAAAAACCAAGAAAAAAAATGGGGAAAAAATAAAGAAATAAAAATGTACAAAACTTAAAACAAGCTGTTGCATGTAATAAATTAAAACTATAATTTTGTTTTGTAATTAAATAACTGAATTTACATACTCTAATGGACTCTCCTGATAAAGAGACTTCTGTCCTAATGGTTTATGAATCACTGACATATAAATCTCATCAAGTATTTCAGAGGAATTAAGAAAAAAGAAAACCCTCCCTCCAAAACAAACAAACAAAAACAACAGCCTGTGCTTTATTCCAAGAATCTCCATTCATTAGTGGATTGGTGGACTCAGTAGAGTGTGTAGACAAAATGATTTGTAATATTTAGGTGTAACTCTTTATGTTCTGAGTTCAAACTCTGCTTTGGTTGCTTTAGAGACAGGGGAAATAAATTATCTATCAAACATTAAGAATCAATATTAATTTACTATATAAAAGCAGCAAGCTGGCAAAATTGTTAGCACATTGAGTAAAATTGCTTAGCAGCATTTCATTCATCCTTATGTTCTGAGTTCAAATTCTGGCGAGGTCCACTTTGCCTTTCATCCTTTCAGGTTTGATGTATTAAATACCAGTTAAACACTGGGATCAATGTAATCAACTTACTCCCTCCCCAAAAATTGCTAGCCTTGTGCCAAAATTTGAAACCAATATTATTAATTAACTATATTCTTGCTCACTTGCCCCTCCCAAAGTTAGGGTCCTATGTCTATATTAAAAATTATTAAATTGTATTAATATTCCTCTACCATTGCCCCACCACCACCACCACTTCTCTGCTAACCTCATTCACAATCCATATTCTCTAACATCAATATTGATTGCAGATTGTTATTTATATTTCCTGCTAAAATTGGTTTTCTGGAGGAATCATCACCATTCATTATCATCATTTAATGCCCATGTTCTATGCTAGCATAGGTTGGACAGTATGACAGGATCCAATTGATTTGATGAATCCAAGGATTGCAACGTGTGTCATTGTCTACTTTGGCATGGTTTCTATGGCTGGATGCTCCTCCTAACACCAGTCACTTTACAGCTCATACAAGTGTTTTGTTTTTGCCACCAACACCAACGAGGTCACCATGCAGCCTGAAAATATTTTGATTTAAGCTATATCTGTAGTGGGAGAGGGACAAGAAACTTGTGTGGTGCCTGTGACTCTCCATGTTGAATCTCTGTGACTGTTGTTTACTGAAAACCTACATTTCTGGCCAAAGTGCAAAATGAGAGACTTAGTTTGGCTTGAATTTTTCTGCATGTTGCAAACTTAATTTCCTGTTTTTTGTGATGGAAAAGGAGTCTTGCAGGCAACGTTCTTTCTTTTCTTTGCAAAATAGAAGAATACAAAATAGACAATAAAAAAAATATGTTTACTTTATGTAGAAAATCTTGACCAGTCTAAGAAATAATGTCTTTCATTTTCCATGGTGATGGCCATGATTGTAGGTTCTTGGCTGACAGTAGTCACAGGGACTCAACATAGAGAGACATATGGGAGAGCCACAGCTATTGTATTGGTCCTCTCTCATACACAATTATGGCTTTTATTAAAATATTTCCTTGTCTTCCCCTCAATATTATATCAGTGAGAAGAAAAGTTGCATTGGAAGTGGAAAGAACTTGCCAGAGAAAATATACATTGTGCTAATTTATGAAAACAATTTGAAATCTATAAGTAAATCTAACTCACTGATTTCAAATGAGCCAAGAATCTAATAAGTTTTTACAAATATATTTTTAATGTTTTCAAACCTTTTTGTTATTTTTTAATCTTTTTTTGTCAACATGCTGAAAAAAAGACAAGACAGAAATTCATCAATCTTTTCAAATATTTATCTACTTTTATCTACTTTCATAAACTCTAAGTACTTTTATGTACTTAATCTTCAGGAACATATCATATTGATGAAGAAATGAAATTTCCAAAACAATCTGTTTATGATTATAAAGGATAAATGCTAAATTTACAAACGAAATTAAAGTATTTTTTAAAAATCAATACAGAAAAAATAAAATATTTTATAATTATATTTTGAAGTAAAGAGAGAATATAGTATAGAACAATTCCTGTAAAGAATGAATTTAGATTTTTACATTCCTTTTCTTTTCTTAGTTTTATTTTTATTTACTTAATTTCTTTTCTTTTTTATATTGTTATGGCTTTGTTAGATAGAGGACACTCACACATTAATTACTGATACACTTAGCATCATATATTGAATAATGTAACTACACAATAGAATACACTTTGTGTAGTGAGTAGTACAAAGTTTAGCTGTCGCTGCAGTACATGATGGAACACACTGGACTACATGATGTTACAATATAATATATTTCACCAGTTTCCTGTTTCCCTTTACCTAAACTACCTTATCTTCTTTTAAGAGGAGATAGATCAGTAGTGGTTATTGTTCTGTCTAGCTCAACCTTGACTGAACAGACCTAAGATCAAAGCCAGTCTACCTATGTCCACCCCATCATATTGTCAGACATTATATTGAGGACTACATTACTTAACACATCTTTTGATTTTTTTAACCTTTTAACATCTGGCCTCTCACACCTACCTAACAATGTCATTCAAAACAAACAATCACATCATTGAAATCTCAAAGTTTTGAGATAATACAAAATTAATTCAAATCAGTGTGAATGAATAAGCATTACATTTGACAGAATAATCTGAATGCTAATGAGTTAAAGATGATAAGGAATGAGTTAGATTGACTACTCTTTCTAGCAAGTCGGACAACCACATAATCTTCTTGTGTTGGTTTGTGCAGATCAGTAGAATAAATGGGGTGGGGAGGACAAAATCTGTTTAATGTTTAACCTCTTAATATTGTTTTGTTTAGCTATTATCTTCTGACAGATGGTTGTTATTATTTTAGTTATTATTGTTAATCCTGTCATTAATATAATAATGTTCTTGTTCAAAATAGTGATGACTGAGTAACTAATATTTTGTGTGTGAGACAATCTCTCTGAACACACAACACAAATTTGCAACCATTGCCATCACAAGTCCATACCACTACCACCTCTTCTCTAGCTACCATCCACTGTCATCACATGGCCATACAACCATCACCTCTGCTGTAGCTACCATCGTGTGTCCATACCACCAGAATCTACATCTTTTCTAGCTACCATTCATTACAAAAACATGCTCATACCATGACTACCACTATGACCTTCCTCTAGTTGTTATCTACCACCATATCACCATCATATATTTTGTCCATACAACTGTCACTTACCCCTACTCTAGCTACCATCCACTACAATCATCATGATCTCTCTCACTATTGTATCTTCCATCTATTACCAAAACAAGTCCATACCATTACATACCTATACTCTATCAACCCAGCAAAAGAGCTCTTATGCAGTCACTAGACCTACTAGAAATAGCAATTCAATCTCCTTGAAATCACACTCTTAAAAGAGGAAGAGCAACATTCAGGTCATGGTATAAGTCTGCTCAGTCAAAGCTAACTTGAAGCTAGCCAACAACAGTCTCTACTCTATCATTAACTCACTACATCCTACATTTGAACCTATATTAACTTTTATGTTAAAAATACGAGAAAAATCTCAACAACGACACTAAACAATTATTTATTAACCCATATCTCATTGAATCACATCAATACGATATAATAAATATTGAATGTATCCAGTATAATAAATGCTTCTAGGTGAGATTGTCATTTTTTTCTTTTTTCTAAAACAAAAATGTATTTGAAGCTATTATTATTATTTACATTTTTGTGTGTATGAAATTGCACTATCTTTTATAATATCTGATGGTTTAATATTGTTATGGTAACTATGTTGAAATTGTGTTATGAGCTCCTCCATTCTAGTACTTTTTCTGTGTGGGTAGATTCTGTCTCATGCTGTTCCATACAATCGTTATTTACTGAACTCTTCGTGGAGTTGATATCAATTCTCTTTCCTCACACCCCACCTTCTCTCTCTCTCTCTCTCTCTCTCAGTCAGTTACTCACTCATATACTCTCTCCTCACGTTCTGTATCACATTCTCACTCATTCATTCCAAGTCATTTTGTGGACATAACGTTGTTTCCACTCTAATATGATATCTAACAAAATAAAAGAGGTTTCTATTGTATATTTAACTAATCTGATTTATTAACAGGACTACCTTT
>NC_068998.1:40206389-40212993 GCF_001194135.2 Octopus bimaculoides
ATATATATACATTGAGAGTGCGGAATATTAGCAGAAAAGCATAGTCCATACTTTGTGTTCAACAGCTCTTTCACTAGGATAAATGTCATTAAATGTATAATTGCATAATTTTGATGCATAATTAATTTAAATTAAATTAATTTAAAGGTTGTGTTTACTTACCTTAATCATCGGGAATGCTATGTTATATTAATCAGAAAGCCATTATAATTACAATACTCATAATATTCCAGATGATTTGGATAAGTAAATACAACTTTTAAATCAATTTAATTTAAATTAATTAATTATGCATCACAATTATGTACTTATACATTTAATGGCATGTATCTTAATGAAACAGCTGTTGAACACCAAGTCTGAACTATATGTGAACTTTATTGTATTCTGTTTTTCTGCTAAATATGTTGCACTTAGAGATTGCTTTAGCCAATAATATGTATATACATGCAAATTGGTTCTATTTGGATTTACTGCAATGTAACATGTTGGAATTTAACCACTTGTTATTGAGTTCTTAATTACTATAGATTTAGTTATTTGATGTTTATATAGCAATTCTTTCTCTCTTCCCCCGCTCTCTCTCTCTGCCCCTTTCTCTCTCTCTCTCTCCCCCTTTCTCTCTCTCTTTCTCTCCCCCTTTCTCTCTCTCTTTCTCTCTCTCTCTCTCTCTCTCTCTCTCTCTCTCTCTCTCTCTATATATATATATATATATATATATAGGTGTGGCTGTGTGGTAAGAAGCTTGCTTTCCATTCACATGGTTCCGGGTTTAGTCCCACTGCGTGGCACCTTGGGCAAGTGTCTTCTTGGGCCGACCAAAGCCTTGTGAGTGGATTTGGTAGACAGAAGCTGAAAGAAGCCCATCATATATAAATATATGTATATATTTATGTTTCTGTGTTTGTTGCCCCACCATCGCTCAACAACCGATGTTGGTTTGTTTATGTTCCCATAACTTAGCAGTACAGCAAAGGAGACTGATAGAATAAGTACTAAGCTTACAAAGAATAAGTCCTGGGGTGAATTTGTCCAACTAAAGGCGGTGCTCCAGCATGGCTGCAATCAAATGACGGAAGCAAGTAAAAGAATAAAAGAGTGTGTGTGTGTGTGTGTATATATATATATAAATTCATATATGTACACCCACACAACACACATATATAAATATATATAAAAATTAAACAACACCACACCAATAATATAAATGATATAAATAATTTGGGGCTCAAACTTTTGTCTTGAGTGTAAAAGTGAAACAAAAAGAAAATATGATTTGTATTACCTCACTTTATAATTCTCACCTGCTCCAAAATTTTAGTTTTGTGCTAACATCACTTCTTCAGGTGGGTCACAAGAACAAATTTCTCTCTGGCCTTTAAATGTTCAGTAAACATGGAGTTTGTTTATTCTTTTATTTGACCATATTGAGGTACCACAATGAAGTTTTTAGTCAGCTAAACTGACCCTAGTACATATTTTATTGTTCTCTTTTTAGCCAACTGCTAGTTTGTGGGGACATAAACAACCCAAGACTTGTTGTCAAGCAATGAAAGGTAAACGTACATACATATATGCATATAGAGGGAGAGAGTTTCCACAGAATATCTATTTACTAAATTCGCTCACAAATCATAAGTCAACCCAGAGCTAAAATAGAAAATGTTTGTCCAAGCTGCTGAATACAGTGGGACTGAACTGAAAACCATGTGTTTTTTTGGGGGACAAATTTCTTAACCACACAGTCATGCCTGCACCAAAATACAAAATTGTGGAATGAACAAATGTATCAAAACAAGTGGTCTTGTATGAATCTAACTAAAAATTGACCATCAAAGTTGTGACATCTTTCAAGTGGTCATCATGGAATTAGATTCTTAGAAGTATATCTTTGTGGTAACAGATATAAGAAAAAAATTCTAAATATAAAGTTTCCAATTTAAGCACAAGGTCAGTAATTTTGAAGGGTGGGGTTAGTTCATATCATTGACTCTGTTACTTTATTGGTGCTTTGTTTTATCAACTTTGTAACGATGAAAAACAAAGTTGACTTTGATGAGCTTTGAACTTATATAGGGGCTGGAACAGATATTGCAAGGCATTTTCCCTGATATTCTAACAATTCTGACAATCTACTGCCCTTATAAAGTAAAGAAAATAATAACAGTAATCCTTTCTAATTTTGACACAAGGTCAGGAATTTTGAAGGGTGGGGGGCGAGTCAATTACAGTGACCCCCACTTACATATCAACCTTGATAGGATGAAAGGTAAATCTAGCTATAACAGAATTTGAACTCAGAATGTAGAGTTGGAAAAATGCTATAAAGCAGTTTTTACGATGCTCTAACAACTCAGCTAGCTTGCTACCTTGTAGAGATAATAACAGTAATAATAACAGCAATTAATATGCATGTGTGTGTTATACGCATATAAATATGCACATATACAGGAACATGAGTCATTAATGATCTGCAATGCACTTGTAATTTTTTTTCTTGTTTCTGGGAAAATTAGTTGCACATACATCACTCAACATTGCATTCATTTAGTCACAACAGTGCAGCTTTAAAGTTAAAATGACAATTGAGTCATCATCATTATTACATTTACCCAAGCCACTTTCTGGTTGCTCAAAAAAAGAAAGGAAATAAAAAAAAAGACAAAAGAAAAACAGCAGTTCTGTGATCTGCTTTCAATGGGCTGAAGACATATCAAAAGCTTAAATCAATAAAAGGTTTTCAGTACAATGTGGGGACAGTGTTTTGCTACAATAGATTGTCTTTACCCCTTTTAGCATTCAAACTGACCCTATCCTGCTCAAATATTCTACCTGTTTTATGCTAACACTGGCCATATGCAACCGCTCACACCTACCCTACAATATCATTCTAAAAATAAGCAATCACATCATCAAAATCCTAGACAATGCATGGTCAATTCAAAACAATGTGAATAAATAAGCATTACATTTGATAGAGTAATCTGAATGCTAAAGAGTTAAATAGATTGGAAATTTTTTAAATGGTCACAGAAGTGTCACACATCAAGGAGTCGGTTGTCCTGTGCTGATGTTACAGCATTGTGTCAGTGTGTGAAATAGTTCTACTGGACAGACAAGTGACTTTGATGAAGTGGTAAATAACATGCAGATTAGTCATGAAATCACCCATGACAAATGGGTTTAACATATTTAGTGCAAACGAGTCCCAAAGAAGTTTGTAGAATTGAACAAAATAGTTTGATATCTGCTGACTTTCTGCTTGGCATGTTTAATAGTAAAGGTGACACCTTCTTGCAAAATGAAACAAAAAAAACAAAAAAACTCACCATTGGTAGTGAAATTGTTACATCATTATGAGTCAGAGAGTAAACATTCCAGAATATGGAGTGGAAATATTCAGTTGCCTATCAGGAAAACTTCAAAACTCAACCAATAGCAGGACAAGTAATGTTGACAGCTTGTTGGTGGGTATTTGCAAGGATCAGTCCTAGATCATAAATCAGGACAGAGGCTCTACTGTAAGTAACATTTGTTATAATGAGATATTGCATGACTATAATTCAGAGTAAATGAAAAGTTCTGTCTTTGACCCAGCAGACATCCATTATGTATGTAACAACTGAAAGAAGAGAGGGCTGCACCAGTATTTGGCTGGTACTCATTTCAGCTGAGTAGATAATAGTTGAAGTAATGTGAAATGAAGTATCTTACTCAAGGACATAATGTGACACTTGCTCCAGATTGTGAGTGTGTGCCAAAATATATATGACAGCATCAGCACCAAGCAGCGACTGGAAATGAATGAACTTTAGGGTAGTTAAAATATGTTTGTGATGCTTTTTAATTTGTAAAGGCAAATTTACTGCCCAGTGCTTCCCCCAATCAGATTCCTAGAGGGCTGTTTCTGGATCTCTAAGCCTTTCTCAGTGGGAAATACCAAAGAGAGATGTCTACCCAGGGTTATCTCTCTTCAATGTTTCCACTTGAGGAAGCCAGAAATGGCCTTCTGGGAATGCAATAGGGAGAAGCACAGGCAGAAATGTTGTTTTTACATCTTTTACCACAAGAAATAATTCTTTCTCCATGGTAACTGCAGTAAATTTGTCACAAACATATTTTAACTAACTCAAATGTATATCATCATCATCATCATCATCATCATCATCATCATCATCATCTTCATCATTGTTTAATGTCCACTTTTTCCATGCTTACATGGGTCAGATGGAGTTTGTTGAGACAGATTTTCTACAGCTGAATATCCTTCTTGTTGCCAACCCTCACCCATTTCCAAGCAAAGTAATATTTCCCTATGATCAGAAATGCTTTTCATGGAAGACTGGAAACAAACAACACTTTACAACCATTGCATAATGTGTACACATACACACGCACGTGCATATATATACATATATATTACAGGCTTCTTTCAGTTTCTGTCTCAAGATTTTGGTTCACTTAGGGCTTTAGTAGAAGACACTTTCCCAAGGTGCTGTGTGGTTGGACTGAACCTGAGACTATATGCTTGGAAAGCAAGCTTTTTAATCACAGTTATGCCTGTGTCATATATATTCACACCTATACATGCATACGTGTGTATGGTTTGTGCATGTGTGTATTTCTTCAATATTTCTGTAATTTTCCCCCCACCCTAGTCCAAGAACTGCTATTTTCTGCTATTTTCTGCTCTATATAATAAAATGTTTTCAAGGCCGTTTCACACATTTCCTTAACTGGTCCAGATCTGAAAATATTAGATGTATGTATATCTTATTTGTATGTATGTATGTGTTTACTTGAGATAATGCATGCTGCTGATACATATGTTTGTGTGTGTGTGTGTGTGTGTGTGTGTGTCCATGTATGCATATGTGTATGAGTCCATGTTGATCTATTTTTCATGGTGACTTTTATTGGTGTATTGAATACAGAGTGTTTACATACTTCCTTCATGTTACTGTTTATGCATGTATACATATGTGTTTATGGATGTATGCGTATGCATGCACATGTTGCATATGCTATTTCTTCAGTATATGTTAATGTGTATTAATAGGAAACTGTGTATTCATACTTTGCATTTTATATATGCACATGTGTAGATTTATGTGTAAATGTATTTTATCAAATTATCATGTGTATATACACATACACACACATAAACATAAGCCTTTTTGTGTGTGAATATATGAACACACGTGTATGTGTATATATATATATTTTATATATATATATATATATATATATATATATATGTGTGTGTGTGTGTATGTATGTATGTATGTATATCATGGGAAGAGAGAAAGAGAGAGAAGTAAAAGAAGGAACAGGAGAATAACACTCTCATGAATTAAGTCTTATATTTATTCCCTTCACACCTTTACACAAAAAAGAAACACCATTTGCAGCTTACACCTCACACTCACACACTCGTAAATACGCACACATGCACAGCATATATTGACACAGAAACACACATACACCCACATTCACAGTCCCCTAACCCCCACCATTCTCACTGCTATGGCAAATATATTGATTGAAGGTCTCTTTTCACTGAACACATACACAAGTTGAAAACTGATTTCAACCAGCTTCAGTAGATTTTCATTAACTACACTAAGTATTGACTGTCCAGTGGAGAAGACTTGTTGTTATCATTGTTGTTGTTGTTGTTGTTGTTGTTTGCTCTAGCTCAGCTTTGATTGAGCACACCTTCAATCAAATACTTACCAGCTGTGGCCATCCCATTTTTTTTGTCTGTTCAGACATAGTGTATCTTGGACTACTTCATGCAATGTCTCTCTTTATTTCCTTATTTTCTCTCTCCTTTTGAGAAACGACAGGATGTGATCTTTAGTGAGATTTAACTGCTATTTCTAGCAGGTTGAATGTCCATGTAGAGGTTCACTTGTTGATTTGTTAACTCCAGTTGATCTACAATTGAAGATTTTCCATCTGTGACCATCCCATCTTTTTCAGAGTTTTATCAAGGCTTACATTATCTAACATGCCTTTATTGGTTTATTTCTGAAGCTATTTCTGGATCATTTTTATGTAATATTTATGTAATATGTTTAATGTGAAACACTCAGCAATTAACGGCTGTTGCTAATGTACAGAAACAATTATGATTTGGATTAAAGGCTATTCATTCCATCTTCTTGTATTATAAAATTTTTTGATATACGCGGTGTGTGTGTGTGTGTTTGCATTGGCACAAATGTGACAGTAGTGGGAAGTTTGCATCCCAACCACATTGACCTGGGTTCCATCCCACTGTGTGGCACATTGGGCAAGTGTCTCCTACTATACCTCCAAGCCAACCAAGCCTCATAAGTGAACTTGGTTGATGGAAACTGAAAGAAACCTGTTTTATATATATATATATATCTATATATATATATATATATATATAGCAGACAGGTGTTCACCACTGACGATGGGCACAAATATCCCAAAACCGTATGGTGTGGTGATCCCATCATCTGTTAGATGGTAGGGTTTCACACCCTGTTTGCAAGATATATCAGGTGCATTGATAACCAGCTGGAGGAGGCTCCTCTTGGGGTTAATTTATCTATCTATCTATCTATATATA
>NC_068998.1:40213003-40224556 GCF_001194135.2 Octopus bimaculoides
AGTGTGTATGTCCACATGTGTATGTATGTGTATAAATATATATATATATATACATGTATGTATGTTGTGTGTATCTATGTGTATATGTGTGTTACTGTCTCCTTGCCTTGGCATCACAAGATAGTTGTAAATGAGTGTCTCTGTCATGCAAGCAGTGTCCTTCATTTCCAATCTTTTGTGAAAACACATCTGATCATGGGGAAATATCTTACTTGGAAACATTCATAGAGAATTTGCCTCTACAAATTTCATCCAACCCATGCAAGCATGGGGAAGCAGATATTAAAATGATTATGATGATGACAATATATATATATATATATATATATATATATATAAATTTACCTTGTAGTCAACACTCAAAGAAATCATCATAAAATATTGCTGGAATATTTCCACCTCAGATATTTCTGTTACAGTCTTTTATGTCAGCACCATTACCCAAAGTGACTCCTACCCCAACTCTACACCTAGGTCAGTGTTCCACAACACCCCCATGTACATACATACACCCCTTCTTCTATTTCAGCTATTCACCATTATTTCTATTCAGGTCTTTATGAATATGTTTAATTAAATATTTCCATTGAGTTTTTCATGGAATCTACTCAATTTCTTTTGATTATGTCTTTTAACAAGAACAACAAAATGGAAACAAGATGAAGCATAGAAAGAAAAAAAATCACCATTCACCAACCATTTGTGTAAAACTGCATTTTTTTTCTTCTGTTTTTTTTTTTTTGTCTTTTAAGGAAATATTAATTTTCAATGGGCATTATTGAATTTGGTGCTAGACATGTTGCATGTTTGGCTGCCATGTTGAAGCTCTACAGATAAAGTATGTTGATATGTTGGTTGTGATCACATGATCAGTTACTCTGAAAATGAAGCCAGAAACAGTCATCACTTTTTTTTTTTTATATATATTTTATTGTTGTAGGGAAATATAAATTGTGACAAAACAAGAAAGAAGGAAAGGATAAAAAAAACTGGTCTGAGAGTGAGAGAAGGAACCATGATTTATTTCCTTACTATCACTTGTTGAAAACACTTAGGGGTAAAGTTGTTGTTTAACTCCAAGTCAGACCTTATCGTGCAAAAGTCTGCTACCTTTGACTATCTAGCCGTTTGAGACATAGTTTATCGTGGACCACCACAGCTAGTATATTCATCTTTTCTTTTAAAGACAGTAATATAATCTAACAGATTTTGGTGCTATTTCCAACATGCCGAGCAACCACATAGAGGCTGCCTCATTGTATCTGGACAGGACTTAGCATGAGTCTTAATATGGTTACTCAACCTGTTAGAAATAGGACCCAAATTTCCCTCAAATCTCATTCGTTGTGGGCTTACTAAAAAAAAATCATTATTGCTGTTGTCGTTATTATTATTAAGGCAGCAAGCTGGTGGAATCATTAACATGCTGAACAAAATACTTAGTGCTATTTCATCCATCTTTATGTTCTGAGTTCAAGTACCACCGAGATTGACTTTGCCTTTCATCTTTTTGGGATTGATAAAATAAGTACCAGTTATGCATTGGGGTTGATGTGATCGACTTAATCCCTTCCCCCTAATTTGAGGCCTTGTACTTCCAGTAGAAAGAATTATTATTATTATTATTATTATTATTATTATTATTATTATTATTAAGAGCATTGCTCATCAATGTTGTTATCATAGTTATTATCATCATCATTGTTTTGACACCCATTTTTCCATACTTGCACTGGTCAGACAAAATTCATTGAGAAAGATTTTCTATAACCGGATACCTTTCCTGTTGCCAACTTTCATCTGTTTTCAAGCAAGATAATATCCCCCACACACAAACACACAGAATGGGCTTCTTTCAGTTTCCATCTACACTAGGCATTGTTCAACCTGGAGCTATAGTAGAAGAAGCAACTGAACCAAAGATCATGTGATTTGGAGACAAACTTCTTAATCACAAAGCCATGCCAATTGTACTAATTACAAAGGGACTGATGGAGACATTCCTTAACAGCCATAATATTGCTACTTCAGCTTGTTCAATGTAATTCCTTAGCTAAGTCAGTGTAATTCCTTAGCTTTTCAGCTCACTTCTATACACCATTATAATCATGTGATATTGTTATGTCAATAATTAAGTACACTATCGTCACTTTTGTCATAGGAAATCTTGTCAAGTTTATTGTGTGTTGTTTAATGTTCTCTCTCTTTCTCTCTGTGCTAAAGTTTCATAATTACAATTCAGTGTCATTTTCTAAGACAGGTAATTCTTATTTTAATTATTTTTATTTCATGCTTTCATTGCACTATTGAGTGCAGCTCTGTGGGCCTCACATCTATGCTGCATTTTGTTTTGGTTTTGGACTTAGTACTCTACATAAAGAATATGCATATGTATAAGTTTTGTGGAGTGAGGTTTAGTTATGTATTTACCTACTTGTTTTTTTAATAATTCCCAAATAACCTTTTATCAAAGAGATTGTTTCTTTTTCTATCCACACATTCTGGTTATCTCTGTTTCCAGATCTTTACATTTCAGTAATTTCTTCGTGAGATATATTATCATCTGTTGGAAATAGACATCTTCCTCTTCTTGCTTTTTATGACCATCATCGTTATCATCATCGTCATTATTACTGCATTCACTCTGATCACTATGGAATTTTATGTCTCTGTTAGTTTGGCCATTTTTTGGTCATTTTTGCCCTTATTGGGAACCATGTGCATTAAATGTTGTTGGCAGCCTTGACATGAAATTGGCCTGCAATGTAGGGGTGTGGTTCTTTTCCTTTTATTGTAACCCCACTGCAAAGTTATATCATTGTTAAACCTTTGTTGTTTTAATAAATCCATAATTTCATTCAATAAAGGAACATGGATTCTAATAATGACTTCTTAATGTTCTCATTGGAATGGGATGCAAGTATAGAAAGAGGCAGGAGAAGGAGAGAGATAATGATGCCACTGTAGTTTCATAGGGCAACGACATCATGGTAACAGCTACCATTGCTACTCCCACAACAACCAAAATGATTAATGTTACAACTGCTTCATTGACATCACACCATCAACATGCAAATGAAAAAATTTACTCAGACCTTTGTAGCAATAACAATATCAACAGAGATCACAAAATAAAAATCATCATTCACTCATGCAACCATACACTGAATGTCCTATTTGCTTGAAACCAAGAAAAATGAAAAAAGCAGTTAAACATTATATGTCTTGGCATGATGATACTTCTAACTGAAGAAATGAGCAGCACCAAGAAAGAAAGGACATTACTTTCTTGATGCATTGATTGTAGAGACTGGAAGTTGCATTATCTGACAATGGAACAAATCAAAAAGAGCCTGGAAATGGTATGGTCTGTCATGGAGTATGTAACAAGAGGAAAACAGCATAAAACAAAAGAGATTTGTGGACATCTGCATCAGCAAGCAACTAGTCAAAACATTGATCACAACCACATGCATATCCCAAGAATTTTGATGAGCCCATTTATACAGAATAATAAGCGACCAAAATCAGTCACCAATGTCCTGACCCATAGGGACCAGGCAATAGTAGTGGCGATGGTAGTGGAACACAAAAAAGTTAAAGAACTTAAGCCCCTTCACTCACCCACAACCACTTACGGCAGAACCAAACAGAAATGTCACTAGAGTTCTGATGGCCACATGTGCTGATCTTTCTGGCTTCACTGAATATTTCTGTTTTAAAGGGTGTGTTTAGATGGGGTTGGTGGCTAAGGGTGGGAAATACAAATGTTACATTTGTGAAAAAGCAATAGATTCATTGTCACTTCTCCTTTACCCCATGAAGGAAAAGACGAGAACTGAGTATGTCACTCTATCACAGCTACCAACGTCCCAAATATTGCTCTTGTTGCTGTTGTAGCATCAGCAGCTGCTACAGCAAAAAGCATAACCTCAATTTCTGTAACTGACATACCCAAAGAATTGTTGGTGAAATGTTCCTTGCAAACATAAAACCAGGAAGAAATGCCAGCAGGTATGGACATAACTTCAATACTACCTGCTGCCTCATATTCAGAAGCTGCCAAAGATGATGTGAAAGCATCCAAAATAAGCAGCAGAGAGTGGAAGGGAATGACAATGAAGAAGATGGGTGGCACAAGAAAACTTGCCATTTGACCACCAAAAGCTCAGTTTTTGGCAATGCCAAGACTGTCAAATGCAAAAATTGCTAAATATACAACCCAGCCAACAGGCCAGCAACAATCACAATGACTAGAATACCAACAACAGTAAGAGCTACAACAACAACTGCAACAGCTACAGCAACAATAACAACAACAGTAGCAGCAAAAGGATCTACAGAAATAATAACCATCACCATTGCCATTACCATCATCTATATCATCAGTCTGGCTAGATTAAACAGACTTATAACACACAAGTAGTCAGTCAAAACAACTAGATATAGTTGGCAAAAAAAAAAAAACTCACCTTGGATGTATCATACTTCTACCTAATGAAACATCATACCATGTACTCTGACCTGCAATGGTTTATTATATAGAGTACAGTGTGATAGCCTTGGCAGATAGTATTTTCTCTCCTGTCTTTTCTGTATTCTTATAAACTCTGACGTGATTTTAGCAACAAAAGCAGGTAGTATTGACTAATACTTATGTTGTGGGGTGTGAGAGCAATAGCATATTAACTAGGGAGCCAACATTTTTTTTTAAATGGTTTAATCAATTAATATTTACAACTCTAATGGAAAGAAAAAATAATCATAAGTGTTAATGATAATTCTCCTCAAAGGCAAAGGAGATGTTTTCCCAAATTAATATTCTAAATTGTTTTATCAGTGAACTTTTTTTACACTGAAAACTTACACATTCTTTCAGTCAATTCAGTTTCACATAAATACAAATTAGATTACATTTTGCTGAAGAGGTCTAATAAGGCTGAGACATGTTTACAGATGTTTTATATGTACCTATTCAATTTTTCAACAATTTGAATTTTGGACTTGTCTCCCTTGCCTTTCATGACAAGAACAATTATTAAACCTTTAGCATTCAGATTACTGTCAAATGTATTGCGTATTAGTTCACATTGTTTTAAATTATTCCTTACATTATTGCACAGCTTTGAGATATAGTTTGATATAGTTGTTTACCTTTAGAATGATATTGTTGGGTAGATGTGAGAAGCCAGATTTGGCCAGTTTGAATGTAAAACAGGTAGAATATTTGGGAATATTTGGGCCAGTTATGAACTAAAGGGTTAATGCTAATGAACTTTTCTCTTTTCATTGTGAGTATAATTTTAATTAATTAAACTTTTTTTTTTTTTTTTGCTCACTAAATTAAGTATGTCAGCTTCCTCTTAACAAAGTATGTTAGCTTCCTCTAGATTAAGTATGTCAGCTTCCTCTTCTACATGCTGAATGCATTTCTGGGAAAATTTAATGATTGGAACATGACAGTTGATACTCTGTACTCGATTAGTGTTTAAAACTAATAAAACTGCTGATGTTTGTTTGTTTTTCGGCTCCCTGATCTATGATTAAAAGCATTGCAGCCATGACAGTCCCATCTTTTTTATGCAAAGTGTTCCCTGCTTTGCATTAACCAATATGTCATTTTTTTTTTAATCATTTTTTTGTGGGTGGAGGGTTGTATGTTTTTTTCCCTGTCAGATTTTGATCTGAGATAGATTTAGATGTTATTTTTAATAGTTCATGAGACCATAAAAAGGTTCTTCAATAGCTTGGGACTAATGAAGTTGTTGTTTAGCCCCAGTTAAGCTCTGCTTGAATAACTTTTTGATCAAAGATATTTCAGCCCTGTTGTATTTTTTTTATTTTTTTATTTTTTTTACTGAGTGTGAGGGATAATGGTTTTAAAATGGTGTTCTGTGGTAAACATGTCTGAATGTCTGTGAGTGATTGAACATGCAGTAACAGGGGACTGTGTGGGTGGGTTGGAACTTATTGCAGTAAAAAACTGTATTCTTCATATGTACCGATGGTTTTTCATTTTGAGTATTTGAGTTTTGTTGAGTTGACAGTGGGCTGTGATTATGTGAAGTGTATTTTTTGTGCATCATCCTAGGTATAACTTTAAACCGCATACAGTAGAGGTGTAGTGGAGCCCTGGCTCAGGAGTTACAGGGTTTTATGGTATGTGGGGCCACCTCTTAGCCACTGTTGTTCCCACATTTACTCTGATACAAAATAATAGCACCTGTTAAGGTCTTAGCTATGGGTTAATTAGCATGTTATAGAAGAAATTCCAAGCAAAATCCATCACTGCCTTGTGAGACAAAAATGTTACAGAATTCAAGCTCGATAGCAAATCAAGGAGTGGGAGCCCCCAGGCATTCCAATATCCTCTTTGACACCCTTCCAGAAACTCTAGGGTGAGTGGAGCTCTCCAGCCCTGTAAGGCAATTCATCTGGGAGATGACCACTCCAATGTAAAACCTAAAGCTTGCTAGTCACCTCAGCTGTCTTAGACTACTCAGCCTGTGTGGTCAGATCTTCAAGTCTATAGAGTGTGATGAGATTGCGTGGATTGGTGACACTCATTTTGAAACTACTATATGCAGGTAAGAAGAAAAGCCCTGTAGCAATAGAGAAAAGACAAAAATACTGGAACTGGATGGTACTGGCAGTTTCTGCCTTGACTCCACATCTCGGCTCTTCTTCATAATCTTTGAATTTTACTATGGTTTGTTGTGGAGAGATTAGATGACCCAGGCTAGACTAACATTTATCTATGATAGATATAATGTACTGTTTTCCCCCCCCTCTCTCTCTCTCTCTCTCTCTCTCTCCCTCTCTCTCTCTCTCTCTCTCTCCTGATCAAACATTGTGTCTGTGAATATTCTTGGAGCATTTTATTTACTGTGTTTTTTGTGTAATATGAATATTACGGAGATGTGTGTGCGTGTGTGGTAAGTACATTTGTGTTATTCTGTGTGATGGTTGTTTGTATTGGATAATTTTTGGTGTTACTTATGTAGAACGGAGACGGTGGGTTTGGTAGGTGCTACTTTTTAGTCTGTTTGGTGCCAGGTTTCTATATGGTTGCTATAGAGTTTAAATTGTGCAGCTGTGTCTTGGGAAATGCTGTTATTATTAGTACCATTATTATTATAATTAACTTTGTCACTATCACCATCATTATCATCATCATCATCATTATCATCCCACAACCATTACCACCTGCTGTTACCATCACTATCACCACAACCCTCACAACCACCACCTGTAACATCATTGTTATCCTTATGAAAAGAAGAAATGAAAAAGAAGTAAATAAACAGAGAAAAATAACTTTTTTTAATGAAGTTTCTCAATGTTTTTCAGAATTGATACTCTACAATTTCTTACACAGAACCTATCAATTCATTGGTCATCTTTGAAACAGTTTTGCTGTGCTGGTGGTTGCAGCCATGGTTGTGCTAGTATTGGTGTAGTAGTAATTGTAAGAGCTGTGTTGTAGTGATTGTATTGGTGGTTTTACTGATTATTATTATTATTCTGCTACCAGAAGGCAATGAACTTGCTGAGTCATTACTGCACCCGACAAAATGCTGAGTGGCTTTTCTTATGGCTCTTTACATTCTCAGTTCAAATGCTGCCAAACTTGACCTTGCCTTTTACCCTTTCAGGGCCAGTAAACTAAGTACAAGTTGAGCACTGGGTCAATGTAATCGACTTCTCCCTCCTCTCAAAATTGCTGACCTTTTACCAAAATTAGAAAGAATTATTACTATGGTAGCTGTTATTGTTGTTCGGTGGTTGTACTTGCATTGGTGGATCTAATTGAGATTTTAGATGCGGTGTTATTTTTGATGTCCTGTTGATGCAATATTTATGTCAGTTGTGGTGTCCTATTAACATGTGATGTGATAATTGTGACTATGTCTGCGTGTATCTAAATAAACACATACAAACACAACACACTAGCTACCTAAACACACAGAAACACCATGTATCTATGCATCAATCTACTCATATCCATCATCTACTTCTACACACACATATATACCATCTATCTCTGCATAAATATACAGCAGCTACCTACAAATATACATATATACATTTGACTATGTGAACAGGACACTCTAGTTTTCTTTTGATGTCCATTAATACCAATTTGTTCACACATCTAGCAAAGTGTTGCACCTACTTTAATCATGAACAATACGCAAAATCCTTAAAAATAGTAACTTCTGACCTCTCATAGTGACCTCGACATATACAACGCTGTCATAATAATGATAATAATCCTTTCTGCTAAATGCACAAGGCCTGAAATTTGGTGGGAGGGGACTAGTCAATTACATAGACTCCAATACTCAACTGGTACTTATTTAAGTGATCCTGAAAGGTTGAAAGGCAAAGTCAACCTTGGTGGAATTTGAACTCAGAAGAAATAGCCCTAAGCATTTTGTCTGGCACTGTAAAAATTCTGCTGGCTTGCTAATAATGATAATGATAATAATAATCCTTTCTACTATTGGCATAAGCCCTGAAATTTGGAGGAGGGGGATAGTCGGTTACATTGACTCCAGTACTTGACTGGTACTTATTTTACTGACCCCAAAAGGATGAAAGGCAAAGTCAACCTCAGTAGAATTTGAACTCAGAGTGTAGCGAGAGAAAACATGTTGCTAAGCATTTTGCCTGGCATGCTAACGGTTCTGCCAGTTCACTGCTAATGATAATTATAATAATGTGGTGAGGGGGGGGGGCTAGTAGAAGATACTTGTCTAGGGTGCTATGTTGTGAGACTGAACCCCTGAACCTGGGCCCACATGGTTGGGAGGCAAACCTCTTACCACACAGCCACACCTGTGCCTTCACAGCCACACCTGTATCATCACAGCCATGCCAATATGTGTATGAAGAAATTAAAATAAAAAAATATGAAAGAATAAGAGTGGAAAGGGAGAAACCTTAGGAAACTTTGCAACAAATCCAATAACAATGCTGGAATGCGATGAGAGAGTTGCATGTGAGAGAGAGAGAGAGAGGGGGGGAACTATGTTTCATGGTTCTTTGTGGGCTGGTGAGGAGGAATTTGTAAATATAAGACATGTTTAAATGAAGCCTTATAGGAGAATGGGGGCGGCAATTGTGGCAACAATGGTGTTTAGTTATGATGATGATTGTTGTGATGTTGATGTTCTACACATTTCTGTTATTGTTATTCATGCATTGCTAATTCCTTTGCATATAAATTAAAGATCCATAATAGTACTGGCAAGCAATAATATGTAAATACACGTGTGTGTGTTTGTGTATGAATGCATGCATGTTTATGTACTTGTATGTGCGTGTGTATTTATGTTTGTATATATATTTATTCATATATGTGTCTGTGTGCCTATATGTATATATATATATATGTTTGAGTATATGTATGCTTATGTTTGTGTGTGTGTGTGTGTGTGTGTGTGTCATTATTTTCTGTTCCACCCATTTCCTAAATGTTAATTATATACATTCCACCTGTACACATTCTCTGTGATTGTTTTCAGATGTTTCATTAATGGAAAAATAACCTTGTTTCATGTTGTTTCTTCCCCTTTTACTTTTGTCTTTTCACCCACTGACATTGACTGTTTTGATTAATTAAAACATCTTGGATGTTTTCTGCCAAAGTAATTCTCTTCAAAACTATACTGGAAGGTTTCATGTTCAAACAGTTTTCTTCAAATTTCATTAGTTTTCCATGGATGTTGTCAGAAATTTCAGCTTTGTTTGTAACCTCTAGGATATACCATCCATTACAAAGGAGTCTCTATGTAGTTGCTCAGTCTTTTAGAAATCACAGCTAAATCTCCCTCAATTTACACCCTATTGTCTTGAAATGAAATATGGTTGGGAAAAAGACATTGGATAATATATTTCTTGACACCCCTAAAAATACAGCTTTTTTCCCATTTGCTGAGTCTGGAGGAGGAGGAGGCAGTGCCCATGGCCTCTGTAGGCTTGCTGAAACCAGTGAGTTTGATTCTCATAATGTTTCATTTAAACTGGTTCCAGGTCAGCAAATGCAGGAAAGACATCAGTATGGAAAAGATTGTGGAGAATTGATATTCTAGGAAGAAAGTAATTATTGCAGGACTAGGGGATAAGGGGCAGGGATGCGATGAGGGTGACAAGAGGTGGGGAGATGAGTGGGCTAGAGGTATGTGAGTTGAAAGAGTTTTAAAGTAAGCCAGCTCCAAAGAACGAAGGTCATTAGAGTAGCAATAGGAAAGACAGAGAAGGGACAGTATGCTTATGGGGCTGGAACATTTTGATTAATGACTTAATACTTATTGGCTCTTCTGAATGTGGTCTCTATCGACAGGCTGCAATGTCATTGTTCATAGGTCTGATTTGAGAATAAATAATGATAATAATAATAACAACTGGAACTTTCTTTAAAGATTTGCAAAGGAAATGGACTATGTTCTACTGAAGATTTTTTTTTTTTTGTACAGACATGACTGTGTGGTTAAGAAGCTGACTTTGCAACCAGATGATTTTGAGTTCAGTCCCATTGTCTTTTACAAAGGTCCTGGGATGACCAATATCTTGTGAGTGATTTTATTAGACAGAAACTGAAAGGAGCCCATCGTGTGTGTATGTGTGTGTGTGTGTGTGTGTGTGCACACATGTGTGCATGCACATGTCTGTGTCCTCCACCATCACTTGACAACCAGTGTTGGTTTGTATATGTTCCCATAACTTAGCAGTTCATTTAAACAGAATGGTAGAATGAGTACCAGCTTAAAAATAAGTAGTGGGGTCCCTTTGTTCAACATAGCTGCAGTTTAATGACTAAAACAAATAAACTGTAAAAGGTAAAAGATTTATACAATCAACAGTGTCTTCTGAGAGATTCCAACATGTTAGTTTTTAAAAATTATTTGCGCACTTCGATACAGAGTTGAGACTTCACAATACAGTATAAATTCCAAATACTCTGAACTTTGTTAAACTCTGTGTGAGTTACTCTATGTGATCACTCGATCTGATAGAAAAAGCAGCCAATTCCCTATTGGATAACATCCTGCTGTCTTTGAAAAAGAAGGACACATTGGATCATATTGTCAACTAAGCCAAACCCAAAAGAGTTGGAATGGTCACAGCTGGAATGCCTTTGATCAGAAGTCTACTTCATGAGACCTGACGTAGGCTTCATTGAGGCCTAAAAATATTTTGTTTGATTATTGATTTTATAAGTTAAACAAGAGCTTAATTAAAATGTTAGGAAGGTTATTCTAATAATAATAATATTAATATTATTAATAATAATAATAATAATAATAATAATAATAATAACTCTTTCTATTATAGGCACAAGGCCTGAAGGCTTTGGTGGTTTGGGACTAGTTAATTACATTGACTGTAGTGCTTCACTGGTACTTAATTTATTAATTCCGAAAAATAAAAGGCAAAGTCTACCTCAAAAGAATTTGAACTCAGAAGAAATGTTGCTAAGTATTTGTCTGATGTGCTAACAATTCTGCCAGCTTGCCACCAAATAATGATAGTAATGATAATGGTTTC
>NC_068998.1:40224566-40224934 GCF_001194135.2 Octopus bimaculoides
GTGCTAACAATTCTGCCAGCTTGCCACCAAATAATGATAGTAATGATAATGGTTTCAAATTTTGCCACAAGGGCAGCCATTTTGGGGGAGAGGATAAGTCAATTACATTGACCCCAGTGTTTAACTGGTACTTAATTTATTGACCCTGAAATGTTGAAAGACAAAGCTGACCTCGGCTGAATTTGAACTCAGAACATAGCTGCAGACGAAATACCACTAAGCATTTTACCTGGCATGCTAACAATTCTGCCAGCTCACTACCTAATAATAATTATGGTTTCAAATTTTGGCATAAGGCCAGGAATTTTGGGGGAGAGTGCTAGTCAATTACATCGACCCCATTGTTTAACTGGTACTTAATTTATTGT
>NC_068998.1:40225115-40227002 GCF_001194135.2 Octopus bimaculoides
GTGTTTAACTGGTACTTAATTTATTGACCCTGAAATGTTGAAAGACAAAGCTGACCTCGGCTGAATTTGAACTCAGAACATAGCTGCAGACGAAATACCACTAAGCATTTTACCTGGCATGCTAACAATTCTGCCAGCTCACTACCTAATAATAATTATGGTTTCAAATTTTGGCATAAGGCCAGGAATTTTGGGGGAGAGTGCTAGTCAATTACATCGACCCCATTGTTTAACTGGTACTTAATTTATTGTCCCCTGAAAGGATTAAAGGCAAAGTCAACCTCTTTGGAATTTGAACCCAGAATAATAATGACCTCACAGCTACTGTGTTGATCGAATGGAAAAAGCACTGGATTACCAATTCACAGTTTATGTGTTCAACCTTATTACAAGCATTACACTGTACTGAGTATTTGGTGCAACATTATGTTAGAGCATCTTACTGCAATGGCTACTTGGTCTTCTAAAACATATATTAGATCTCTTGGAATACATGCTAAGTCATCTGAAACTGGTAGTAGATGATCAGACAATTTTACCAACAAGACATGGATTTATCTCAGGGATTAAAAAAAACCTTGTCTTTACATCACTCTACATCTGAAATGGTTATTGGTATAGTTCTTAAAGTCCTTAATATAGATGGCTAAAACTGGGTTTGTAAAACTAATTTTGAGGTTACTGTATATGGAAATACCAGTTCTGAGCAATTGACATACTGACAGCTGTAATTGGATAGGGCTTTTTTCATAAAAAGCTATTAAATTCAGATTTAACAACATTTTATAGCAACTGAGATCATGTAATATAAATTTGTAATTATGTGTGTATCTGCATGCAGAGTATATATCTAATAATGTGAAAACATATATATGTATCTGATGGCGTGTGTGTGTGTGGGTATTCATGTTCATTTAAAGTTGGTTATTTATTCTGTTAGTATTTTGGTTCTTGTTAGGTGCTTTTTCAGGTGACAAAAAGATTTATTTTTTATAACCTCAAAAATTCCACAGAGTAATAATGGATTGAATCATTTACCTTTATCAGCTTTCAAATGAAATTATAAACTGTAATTTTATTTATATATATATATATATATTCACCCTCTTGTATATCTAAAACATGTGTGTGTGTGTGTGTGTGTGTGTGTGTGAAGGCACATGATTTTTAAGGTATTCAGCTCACAACTGTAAGCTGATTAGTTCGATACCTGGTGGCGCATTGTTTCCTTGCGTAAGACATTTTATTTCATGTTGCTCCAGTCCACTTTGCTGGCAAAAATGAGTAGTTCCTGTATTTCAAAGGGCCAGCCTTGTCATATTCTGTGTGATACTGAATCTTTCTCAGAACTACATTAAGGGTATGTGTGTCTGTGGAGTGCTCACCCACTTGCATGTTAATTTCACGGGCAGGCTGTCCCATTGATTGGATTGACTGAAATTTTCATTGTCATAACTGATAGAGTGCCAGTTATATTTGTGTGTATATATATATATAATGTATGTGTATATATATGTGTATCATCATCATTATTTAACATCCGCCTTCCATGTTGGAACATATATAAATATGTATATGTGTGTGTATATATATATATATATATATATGCGAGTAAAAATAAATACAAAAAAGGTGGATTTTTTTGTATGATTGTGTATAGAGGAATATATTATTTTGCTTAAAAGAGTTCCAACACTGTCTGTTTTTTATGTTTTATTTATATTCCTGCAGAACTAATGTGGGGTATAGAATATGGAATATACAATATATAATATGATATACAATATACAATATAAAATAAAATAAAATAAAAATGGATGGCACCATGAAAGAAAGTATTGAATGTAGATGAAATATTGAGTGTTCAATATAAAGGATATATATATA
>NC_068998.1:40227221-40228443 GCF_001194135.2 Octopus bimaculoides
GACTCCATTTATTTAAGCAATGTAAACATTACATCAAATATAAAATGCAGAGCAATCCTCAGCTGCACAAAGATATAGAAATTTACTGAAATTTCATTTCAACAGAAGGACATATTTTTGTAACTACATTTAAACTCTCCAAGTAGAAAGGAAGAATACAAAAAAACCATTTTGACTTAGCCAGACCATACAGGCTAGTAATTAATTCTAAGCAGATTTTTAACTGTCACTGATTTTATTTGTTTTTTTTGTTTCTGATTTATGGATCATCTTATCTGACCTAGTGATTCAAAGCTTAAGAGGGCACTAGCATTTTCTTTATAGGGAAAGGGAAAGGGGTAAACAATATACATGGATGGTATGGTTATAAAATTTCTTTGGGTTTAGTGACAAACTACTATAGGTGGGGGAGTCTCTACTAGTAGACCAGTTTATAATGGAGCAGGGGAAGTTTTAACATAAGGCACCCAGGTCAAAAGTATATAAAATAAAGTTGCTATATTGTATACAGATACAGTAAATGTTTATTCATAGTTTTCATTAATCAGAATAATGTATCAGTATTGTTTTACATATGCTAAGTTTGAAAAACTTGAGATACAAATATTTGCTTAATTAATATGTGAATAAATAAAAGGTAATTATAAATTGATAATGAAATAAAAAATAAAAAGAAATAGTTTATAGTAATGTAACTAATCAATCAATGCAGTATGCAAAAACCATGAAGTGGTATTAATTTAGAACGCTCTGGTAAAGTACATTTAGACTTATTTACACCAATATAGGGAAGCATAGATAAGATGTAAAATTAAAATTTTTTTATATATATTGGACTAAAAATTTTTTTAATTAAACTTATATATCTAATATCATTTAAAGGACACACAAGAGAAAAAATTTATTCATTTAAATTAAGTAAGATACACACTAAACTAACAGCAATAACTGTAAATCCTATATATATATATATATATATGCACACATTCATCATCATCATATGTATATATATAATATATATATATAGTATTAACACAACCACATATATACATGTTAGTGTGTGTACATGTACATACGGGCAGATTCTGTGTATGTATTTATATTTATGTGTCCAGATAAAAAATAGCACAGCTCAGAGGAACACTTTCTATAAGATATCCTGTAAATTTCCACTCACAATAATATCTATCAATTCCGTTATCTAAAATCTTGAAGCCCCTTA
>NC_068998.1:40228543-40238339 GCF_001194135.2 Octopus bimaculoides
GGTCTCTTTATCCTTTTCTCTCTTTATACATACACACACTAATACACGACTTATGTTATATTCACCACTCATGTGTATACCCATAACATAGTTCTCGGGGAGATTCAGCGGGACACAGAAAGTGATGAGGCTGGCCCTTTGAATTACAGGTTACAACTCACTTTTGCCAGTTAAGTGGACTGGTGCAACATGAAATAAAGTGTCATTCTTGAGGACGTAACACACCACTAGGAATCAAACTCATAACCCTATGATCATGAGCTAAATGCCCTAACCACTAAGCCACATGCATTCACATCGAGCAGTTTAGGGAACTAATATTTAACATTCTACATGTGATTGTGTAATTCCTTCATGAGGAGCTTGTGTAATGGGTCTGTTAGCTTATATTTTATTTCTTTATTGCCCACAGGGAGCTAAACATAGAGGGGACAAACAAGGACAGACAAAGGGATTAAGATGAATACATCAACCCCAGTGTGTAACTGGTACTTATTGAATCGACCCCAAAAGCATGAAAGGCAAAGCTGACCTCAGCGGAATTTGAACTGAGAATGTAATGGCAGACAAAATACTGCTAAGCATTTCGCCTGGCGTGCTAATGTTTCTGCCAGCTCGCCACCTTATATTGTTAGCTTATATTATACAGATCCAGTGACTACATAAAAGCTTTCTGATTTCCAAGGAGTATTTGATAGAGTGCTGTATAAAAGAAGTAACTTTAGGTAAACAGAAGCTGTAATAGTAATTGTAGATGTGATATACATCTTATCCTTAGTAATAATGAAGGAGATAGAATGCTGTTTACAATTTTGATTTTACTTATCAGGTAGGTGATATTTTTAAGTTATAGAAAGCAAATAATACTTTTATTGTAGCCAATGAAGAAATCTCTGAGTGAGTACTTGACCTGCTGCAAATAATAGCCTGATTTCCCTTAAATCACATCCCACCATTTGAAGAGGGACTATTACATACTGAATAATATAGTCCTAGATACACTACATCTGAATAAAAAAAAAGAAAGATAAATGGTCGTGGTTGGAAAGTCTTTGCTCATTTATGAATGACCTGTGTTAAACAACAACAACAACAACAACACTTTTATTAAATTGAGGCAAAGTGTTGTCGAGTGGAAGGTAAATATAATAGCTTATATCAAGGTAAGAAATCAATATGTGTGTATGTGTATGTGCTGATGTGTGTGTATTAGTGTGTGTGTGTGATTAAGGTAGTGGGAGTACGTTATCCCAAAATCTATGTGTGAGAGGTAGAAATAAAATAACTTCATAACCAATGCTAACAAACGTGTTATGTTATGTCCACCCCACCCACCTCCCCAACACACCGACACACTGCCTACAGGTCCGCACTACCACCACCACCACCACCACCACAGATTACCGTATTGCTAAACCCTCCCTCCAGCAACCACTTTGGTTCAACAATATGTGTGTGTGTGTGCGCACATATATATATATATATATATACATATATATACATATATATATATATATATATATATAAAATATCCAAAAAAAATCAATTATACAAACACTGATGTCATTCAATAATATTTGTGTGGTCTGAAGTGCACTTAATCTGATTAGAACTGACCACACAAACAAGCAATGGTGTTGCAGTAAGGCTAGAAGGGAGAAAGTGCGAGGAAAGCAATCAAACAGACTCTGTTTCTCGTTGCATTATATATATGCACTGGTCTTACACAAGCAATCCTGTTAAGGATAGGTTGTAGTTTGTTGTTGTTTTTGCTATCAATTGTCAGAGGAATAGAAGTGAACCTCCTTGTCACTTCTGTTCCTCTTATATCTCATCTCACTTGACCTGTTAGAAATAGTTGACAAATCTCCCTCAAATCACATCTTAATTGTTGTTGGGAGAACAATGAACACTTTGAATAATGGAATCCTGCAAATGACGGGTTAGGCTTGACTGGAATACCTTTGACCATAATTCTGTCTGCTCAATCAAAGCGGACCTGAGGCTAAACAACAACAACAACAACAACAGCAACAACAGCATCTCAATCACTGAGACATGCTGACTATATTTCTTATTCTTTATCATAATAAGAATTTTCCATATAAATATGAAGGGAAATGATATAGCTGATTGGAATGACCCACTTCCCTGTATATCCACACCACATACAAGGTATTTCTTTTATCAACCATGGAAAGATGAAAGACAAAGTTAATTAATCTTAGCAAGAATTTAACTTAGAACATTAAAGAACAGAATTACTTTAATTAATGGACACCATTAAATAATCCAGTACTCAGCCACCTTTTTTATGATTTATTTCTGGCTCTTTACATTTTTGAGTTCAAATACCAATGAGGTTGACTTTGCTTTTCATCCTTTTGGTGTTAATAAAATAAGTACAAGATGTGCACTGGAGTTGATGCATTCGACTTACCCCCTCCCCTCAGAATTACTAGCCTTGTGCTAAAAATTAGAAAGAATTATTTATTTACCATTATTCAGAATAGCACACTGACACAAATTTATTGAGAAAGTAGGATTTAATTTAAGGTTGTGGCCCCTTGTATATCTTATTGATAATGAGTGATAACAGCAAAGTTGGCCACAAAAGATTTAATTTAAAACTAGAATATTCAACATCCTCGTCATCATTATCCTAGTCCACTTTTCCATGCTTGCATGGGTTGGATGGAGTATATTAAGACAGATTCTCTATGGCTGGAAGCCCTTCCTGTCTCCAATTTCGACTGGTTTCCAAACAACATATTATTTCCCCATGGTCAGACATAGTTCTGCAGAATATTGGAAACAAATGACATTCATTTACAACAGTCATGCAATATCAAGAAAAGGAGTTACAAACACTCATACACTTATGCACATATACATTCATCCATATATATATATATATATATATATACACACACATACAGCATGCACTGTAAAATGGTTGGTATTAGGAAGGGCTTCCAGTCGTAGAAAGTAAGCGAAATCAGACTGGAACCTAGTGCACCTCTTCTGCTTGCCAGCTCTGGTCAAATTGTGTCCAACCTATGTCAGCATGGGAAACAGAGGTTAAAAGATGATAATGATGATATACATATACATACATATATTTATACATACATACATAAACACATACACACACACACACACACACACACACACACATACAATGGACTTCTTTCTTTTTTTGTCTACTAAATCTATTCACCAGAGTTTGGTTGACCTGGTGCTATACCATGCCATACAGTGGGACTGAGTCCATTGTTTTTCAATAACTGGCTTCTATAAATCATTCAATTATAGTGCACCTGAGCACTGTATAAGCTCATTATTAAATTATGTATTTAGACTGATAGCTCATTATTATGTTACATATTTAGTCAAGTACTTCATCATTTCTGCTAATACTCTTCCATCATCTTCTTTATTCTTTATTATAATAATAATTGTTTTTTAATTTTTTGTTGTTAGCCCCAAGCTTGCTCTACTCCTATAATCAAAAACATTCCAGTAATGACCAGCTTGTCTTTTATTTAGATTGCATATCTACAACTAAATACACTTTATTTTTAGACTTTCCTTACTATTTCTTGCAGGCCAAGCATTCATATTGCCTTGAATCCTTACATGCAGAAGATGAGAAAAGTTAGTTGTGACATTCATGACTTTGGTTTTGGCATAATAAAATTTTGTATACTTAGATCAACCAAGAATTGAAAATGGAACACTGACTTAACTTACTAAGAGTTTATTTCCTACTCTATGGTACATGCAATTCCAATTATAATATTAATTTGTTACTTCAGTACAAAGCCACAAGACCTATAGGAGAGAGAATTGGAAGAGTTTGTGGTATTGATGCCTTTCTCAGCAAAAGTAAAATGATTTTTTAAATAGTTTTAAAACCACGAATTTTGAGGGAAGGGTGTAGTAACTTAAATCATTCACAGTACTTGACTGGTACTTTATTTAATTGACCCTCACAAGGACTAATGCTATAGCTGACACATTTATTGGCTTTCAGGAGGAGCTCAAACTAGATCTTAATTCATCTTACTGGAAACTTGCCATGATACTTCTGGATAGATGTTGATACCTTACTTTGAAGGTGGCTGTTCCATAGTGTAGAACTAATTCATTGCAATTTGGGAAAATGGATAAAATGAATGTGGTAGTGGTGGTGGCAGTGGTGGCAGCAGCAGTTGTTGTTGTTTTTGCAGCTGCTGCAAGAAGGAGATGGAGAGAGTGGCCTAGCAAAATTGTTAGAGCATCAGACAAGATAACTTGCAGTATTAGTTTTGGATCTTTGCATTCTGAGTTCTTGGATGGCAGACCTAATGTGTCATCCAGTTCAATACTACCATCTGGTCCTTCAGTGCTTCTAGTGATATTCTGTCTGTTACAAGCATTTGAACCACCCCTTCGATTGTTTTTATCTTTTCTTTCACTTGTTTCAGTCACTGGACTTCTGAAGGGTTTTAGTCAAACAAACCAACCCCCAGTACTTGTTTTTTAAGCAGTACTTATTCTATCATTCTCTTTTGCTGAACCACTAAGTTACACCAGTTGTCAAGCAGTGGTAGAGGACAAATGCAAAAACACCTACACACCCATATACACATATATGTACATGTGTGTGTGTGTATGATGGGCTTCTTTCAGTTTCCATTTAACAAATCCACTCTCAAAGCTTTAGACAGCCCAAAACTATAGTAGAAGACATTTGCCCAAGGTGATGCAGTGGAACTGAACCTGGAACTAAGTAGTTGAAAAGCAAACCTCTTAGCACACAGCCACACCTGTAACTTTATTTGAAGATAATTTCCTCACTCCCTCCCACCAGCCACAGAAGCCCTTAAAAATAAGGTGTTACGGGTATTTGCTCTGACTAAGTGATAGGAATATAAGTGAAAAAGCTATGGGTGCTGTCCTTTCTCATCTGAAGATCAATAGTTTGAAAGTGTGAGAATGTTCACTTAACATACACACAAAAAGAGTCAAATAGTGCATCATTGGAAACCAGACAGAAAGCAGCGATAGCATCATAAACAATAGTATCATTGGTTACAAATTTCAAATGGTCTAATCTAGCAATGAACAAACTGTGGCCCATGGGTCTTTCTGAATGGTATGCCTAATGAAAAGTTACCCTGGGTTATTTTCTAGTTGTGTGGTCCATCTGCTGATGAGCCACAACTTCTCAAAAAAGTTGCCCATGCCTAATCTAATCACTGGTTTACTACATCTATAGTGGCAAGAGTGAAAGCATTGTTATATCAACGTTTTCACTGATGGCTACATTCTCTATCAAGATACATCAGCAAAGTACATACTTGTATGTACATATACAACAAGCTTCTAGTGAATTCCACCCACACAGTATTGGTCTGATGGAAGGTGTGGTAAAAATCACTTGACTGAATATGAAATTATGTGGTCATGAAATGACCGTCTTAATTAAGTAGCCATGTCTGAACCCCTGTTAGATGTCTTCAATGTGTCGGAGTGGCTTACTACAGCTGTATATGGTGGGGTCTGTTCAGATGTCTCATGTTAGTCAAATGAATGAAAGTGGCATAGAGTTATTAAATATGTGTACTAAACAGGAGTTAACCATTGCCATTAGCTTGGAAACAAATATAATTATAAACACATGCAGATAGACATGTGTATGTGCATTCACACATACACACACACACACACACATGCACATGTACATGCACACAGACACATGCATGCACACACACACACAAGTGTGTTGTGTGTGTATATATGTGTGTGTAGTTAAGTTGGTGCCAATGTTCTCAGTGTAATGAACCAAGAAATATCCATGATGAAAATTACATCAGTAATGAGTAGGAAAAAACCATTAGCTTAATTATTAATTCTAGTTCAGAAAAACAAACTGAAATTAAAATAATTGAAATTGAATGTTGGTACGGAATGAGATCTGCATAAGTTTGATCTTTGATAAATAGAATAGCGAGTCAACTCTGGATATGTTTCAGTTTTATTGGACCTTCTCTGAAAATTATAGTCAGATCATGGCTGGCAGATATGAAGAAGTTTAAATGAATAAGCACTGATATTTTTGACAACCCATTCTATGCATACTGGGGATCACCTTCTGTTTAACCAAGTAGCACGATGTTGTTGTCTGCAAATATCAGCTGACTGATCCTAAACCCACTGATTGTGATACACAGTAGCTGCATGTGTCAATCCAGTTCATAAGTATTTCCAGGATTGCCTTGCCATTCAATTTACGGGTGACATGGTTGGATAATATCCATAGTCTCGGTTGATTATGCTTGGGAATCCAGCTGGCAAGTCTGACAGTTGCCAATGAATGAGATGCTTGAGGACTCTACCCACAAGACCCTCCTAGGAGTAGTGGACAGAGAAGATGGCTAGGTGACTGGCTGGATGGTTGTTTAACAACTTAAAAGTACGATGGTAGTAGAAATATGGACTTGCTTGGGGACATCTTTTACACTGAATAAGTCACAAAAAGGGACACATTGGACATCAGAAAAAAGTTGATGCTCATAACTGGAATAACTTTGGTCATATATTTTCCTCAGTTGTAGATGATTATGTTTAAGCAACTACAATAACTATAGTACGGTCATGTAGTGCTACAGCCATACTACAATTCTATAGTATAGTATCCTAGAATAAGGGTAGTATAATTCTATACTGACATTGTTCTATCATACTGTAAAAACCATTTACTGTATTTCAGTATTAATATGTAAGAAAAAAAGTCCATGTAAACTGTCGGTGGTCTGTCTCAGAAATATACAGTAGTTTGTGAGTATGGATAAGTTAATATGTTATGAAGCAATGAAGAATCTAATGTCCTGGGACTCTCCCCTCAGTTAAAAAAGAGAAAAATATAACATTCTAATGTGGTTGGCATTAGGAAGGGCATCCAGCTGTAGAAATCAAGCCAAAACAGATTATGGAACCTGGTACAGCCCCTAGCCTTTCCAGTTCCTGTCAAGCCAGGATAGAAAACAGACATTAAATGATGATGATGATTGTGTGTGTGTGTGAGAAAGAAAGAGATGTGTCTCTTGAAAGCTATCATTTAGGACCATCTGAGCAAAAAAGAAAAATGGTTGTTGCTGTGCTTACATTCCCAGTGAACATTACATTTTGTAGCTCTGCACAGTCGATGTAGTGGAATAAAACTCCCTTACTTGGAAAAGGTTAGTAACAGGAAGAGCACCCAGCCATAAAAATATTGCCCCAAATAAGCATCCGTCAAACTTACATTTACACAGCAAAACAGACATAACATACCAATTTGTGTATGTGTGTGAGCATGTGTGTGTGTTTGTATTAATGTGTGAATATATATATTAATATGTCATTGCTTTGCTATACTACCATTACATTAACCTCCAAATTATGGCCAGCTTGTTGCTGATATTAATTACATAGTTGCCATGTGATTAATGCAACAAATGACCACCAGCTTGTAATATATTAATTTTAACTATCAATTTCTCTGTTGAGTGAACTGGTAACTTCGTCTGTTTCCTCAACACGATGATGTCATAGTCCAGTCAATCCCTACCATCACCAATATAGATCTATAATGATCTATCGTTCCTTTGAATAACCCCTTTCTTGTCTATACAACTCATTAGTCACACATCAGTCAACCTTTATATATGGCAGGTTGACTCACGCAGAATTATATCCTGTCCGAATGTTTTTGCCACATTCAGACATTTTTACAGAAACACAGCCAATATGACTCAACACTAGGGATTTCATTGTATCCATTTCTTTCTTTAAAAAATTGCTGCATTGATCGATTTAGAGGAAATTATATATTTTTAGTAAATAGATGACTTAATAATTTGTATGTACTTCCTGCTCCACATTGTGTTGATTTCATTCTTTTTTTCTTTTTTTTTTTTAGTTACAAAAGAGGAGTTCATGATACTTTTGTCATACAATACGCAACACATCTATGGTAATCTTTTATTCTTTAGTCTTTTTCTGATATTGTTCATTAAACTGCGACCATTTCAGTTCCCACCACCTCCAGGAGTTTTAGTCGACTATATTATCCACTAGGATTGGCTGTTCAACTATATCAAAAAGTGATGATGATGAAAGACGCAAAATAGATAAGCTGACCTGGGCATAAAGGGATTTATTCAGAAAATGACCAAGTACAAGGATTTTTGTTTGATGCCCACATTCTGCCATTCCATGCCAATACGTGTCTGTGTGTGTGTGTGTGTGTGCGTATTTATCAAACTGACTGTGTGTGTATATATATATATATATATAACCCATGCCAGCAGTTCAATCCATGCCAGCATGGAAAACAGACGTTAAATGATGATGTATATATATATATACACACAGACATGCACACACACACACACACACACACACACACACACACACACACTCTCTCTCCATTTATCTGTATATCTCTGATTCTCTCTCTTTCTCTCTGTTCCCTCTCTCTATCTCTCTATCTATCTATTCATCTATGTATCTACCCATTCCACCTGTTACATAATATTCTTTAACTAGAGCAATCTAAACATCTACTCCCTCCTTATACATCGAAGTCACTTTCTTGTAACAGTTCAGTTTAACCATTTTGTGACTATATTTCAGAAGACTGGGTGTTTCAATTAATTTTCAGCATAACAAAAATTTCAGAGACATTTAGCAAACTATCTGTAACTTTATATATTGATTATTGTTGTTCTTGTTGTCAAGGCATTGTTAGTGGTGTTCTGTAGCTCCAAGTCTGCTCTAAACAAGCAGGCTTAAAGATTTTTTTTCTGCTACAACACATTAAACACTTTTATTGGTACAGTGCATTCAAGACCATGTTTCCTAATGTATGTGTGTGTGTGTGTGTGTGTGTGTGTATGAATGTGCATGTGTGTGTGTGTGTGTGTCTGTACAAGTCTGTATTTGTGTGCATGTGTGTGTGTCTGCATGCATCTGTGTGTTCCAACATACTTAGGTGTGGTTTGAGGAATAGTTAACTATTATTTCTAGCATGTCATCCAACTATGCAGACACTCCTTCATCAATTAGTAAGACCCTCACCCCCATCTTTGACCAACTGAAATCTTACATCGTTATTCCGGTTGCAACAAGATTCTGATTGAAATATAAATTTACATGTAAAACCACACATATATTTACAGGAAGTCAATCTCAGCAGATGGGTTGATATTGAAAGGGTTAAACATCTTAGCACGACACCACCAGAAGCAACATATATCTTTATCCATAAAATCTAACCCAATTTCTTGTCACTAAAATTTGGATGACATATTTCAATATCAATGTCAAACATTGATCAATATAGATGGCAGCAACAGCCATTTTTGTCTGGCTTCAACAGTCTATTATCTTGCATGCAATAGTCTTTCTTTGGTGACTGTCTTGTTGCCATTGTCATTACGATAGTTGTTGTTGATGTAGTGGTGGTGGTGGTGGCGGCGGAAATGGTTGTGGTGGTGATGTTGAGGATATAGTTGTTTGTTTGTTTCAGTTTCTGTTAGTTGTGTGGATGTGATTGTTGCCTTTTTTGTTACTGTTGTTATTGTTCTTCTTCTTCTTCTTCTTTGTCATCTTAATGATGACAATGAGTGAGGGGATGGGGAGTGGCACTAATGGTGATACCGATGGTGATTGTTATGTTCTTTCTGTTTTCCATACTATTTATTTATTGTTACCATTTCTTTTGTCAATGCTACTTGCCTCCTTCCTTCCTTCCTTCCTTCCTTCC
>NC_068998.1:40238531-40242990 GCF_001194135.2 Octopus bimaculoides
TTCCTTCCTTCCTTCCTTCCTTCCTTCCTACTTTTGTTCTTTTTAGCTCTTATTGTTATTGTTCTGACTGTTTCTCCTCTTCTTTGTATTCCTGTGAATTTTCTATGCTAATTAGACATCTCACCCTTCCTTTTCATTATTATTGTTAACATTATTTATTAAGGGCCAGCTCAAATAGTAAGGTGCTGTATGAAATAACTTGTGGCATTTAGAAGCGTTCCGTATGTCCAGTTGCTATGAAGAGTGAAGAAACTTGGGTAGTAAATTCAATCTGTTGCCTAAATTTTTGGTAACTTTGTTATGGATTAACAGATATGGATATGAGGAAATGTCCAAATACACAAAAATTTGGGTGGCACTTCTCGCTCAAGTTAGAGATAGGAGGTTGACTGGAGGATATAAAAATAATATCAATATTGTTGTTGTGTTTTTAAGGCATTGAGCTGGTAGAATCATTACTATACCAGAAAAACTGCTTAGTGGTATTTCTACTGGCTTTACATTTTGAGTTCAAATGCTGCTGGGGTCGACTTTGGCTTTCATCCTTTCAGGGTCAATAGAACGAGTACCATTTGAACACTGGGGTCAATGTCATTGACTTGCTCCCCCTCCAAATTGCTGGCCTAGTGCCAAAATTTGAAACTAATATTGTTGTTGTTTTGTCTGATCTCATTGATCAGGCTTGTGATCAAAGGTGCTCCACCCCAAAACTATATTATTTCAGACATTGTGTACATACATTCAGTTAGCAGTCATCAGCACAATGGATGAAATAATACATTGCAATATTTGCTCCAGCTCTCTGCACCCTGAGGTCATATCTCGCTTTGCCTTTTATCCTTTCAGGGACAAAACCCATGTTTGTGTTGCCCCCCCCCCACTTCTCTCTCTCTCTCTCACTCTCTCTCATTCTGGATATTCTGCTAGATTAGAAGTGACAGCATCAGCATGGTGTCTGCTCAAAACTACATGGGGAAAAACTATTAACAGAGACATGGCCCATGCTGATACCAAGAAAAAAAAAGGATGTTTTTAGTGTATCTAGAACTACATTATGCAAAGCATCCTATTTTAAGATAGCAGGTTAGGATTTGAATGTAACTTGGCTGCTATTTTTAGCAAGTTAAGCAACTACATAGATTCCCTTGGTTTGTAGCATCATTTTTTTTTTTTTTTTTTTTTTTTTTCTATACTCTGAAAGTGTGAAAGTGACCTTCCTTGTTTTGACATGCTTTTAGATAAACGAGGCACAAATTGTTACCTGAATTGGATCCCAACCTCTTGTAGCACATGACATTTAGAGTTTTCTGCTCATGAGGGAACTTCTATGTGATGGCTCAAACTGCTAAAAGTAACAGCCAAATATCACTGAAAATCACACACAGCCATCTTTAAATAGTAAGACACTGGATAATTAAGCTGTTTTTGTTTAGTCCCAGGTCATTCCAAATCTGTGATCCAAAGCTGTTCCAGTTATGGCCATACTGTATTTTTTCTTCCAGAATAAATTACTTCAGACATCAGTATCCAATGTGTCATATTATAAGACTGTAGTGTGTAGTTTCAGACTGATTCAGTTGCTATTACAATCTGGTTGAGTGACTATGCAGAGCCCCCATCCCAACCTCATTAGTTCATACAGGATGTTATAAGTCTTAGATACATTATGTCTGGAAAAAAGTGAATGGAATGGTCACAGATGGAATGTCTTTGATCATAATTCTGCTTAGTCAGGACTTATATGAGGACAAATTGCAACATACAATAACTGGGAGGTGGGAATGTGATGGTGATGTTAATAGTAGTTGTGGTGGTGAGGTGATAATATTAGTGGTGGTGGTGGTGATAACATTAGTAGTGGTGGTGGTGGTGGTGGCAGTGGCAGCAGTGGTGGTGGTGGCTGTTGTTGTTGTTTAAAAGTTGGGCGAAGGACACATGAAATGAGTCAGTAGATTGGAGTAGACATCAGAAGTTATGAGACTTCAGAGATGAAATAATGCAAGGCAGAGGCTCAGATATTCAGAGAGCAAGAGAGAGAGAGAGAGAGACAGAGAGAAAGATGCTGTATTGAAGACTTTCCTTACTCATTCCAGAGAGGAAGGTGGTGAAGCGGATATTAAACTGATGACATTGCAGCTGTTTCTCATGATCATTCAATTCAGTTTGTTATTGTAGCTGATCATAATGCAGATGATAGTGATGATGATAATCACTCTCAATATGTTTGCAGGGATGATGGTGATGATTATGACTGTGATCGTGATGGTTATGGTGAAGATAATGATGATGATAATCACCATCAAGATTATTGTGGTGATGATGATGATGAGAATGATGATGAATTATTGATGAATTATTGTCCTCACTTTTAGTCATATGATCTGGTCCAGTAATTGCATACTTCATCTATTGAGATTCTGTCAAGCCAGCCATCCAGACCACATTTCCCCCTTCATTCCCCATAACCTGGACCAAATAGCAAATAAAACTTCATCTATTTGGCACATTGCCCAATCACCAAAGCCTGTCTAATTAAAAAATGTCTATGTCTTGTTGTTAAACCATTGTTGTTAGATGTGTAGTTTATCTGTTTCCTGTACTGCTGCAATGATAGATATCGGCTTAGCTTTGTCTACCCTTTGATTCACAAGTGTTAGAGCTTCAATTTTTTTTTCTCTTATATTAACTGTCATCATCATCATCTTATTATTATTAGTTTAATGCCCAACCTCCCATGCTAAGGGAACCACAGTTAACTATTGTCAGTAGTATGTCAGATTAACAGCCAATGAGAAGTTTGCTTCATAGTCATGTGGTTTCAGGTTTGGTACCACTGTGCAGCACCTTGGGCAATTGCCCACCCCCTTCTCCCCATCCATAGTCTCATAGATATCCAAGCTCTGTCAGTAGATTATGTTAGATAGACATTGTGTAATCCCTTAGATAGCAGGCCTAATTTTTTACTTGGTTTAAAGCTAGCATCTGATCCCTGAATGCCTTTGGAGTAGTCCAGCCTGTTGCAAGCATTTGGACCAGGATTCAAGTCCATAGATAAATATGCTGTTTTGTAATACAGCAACCCATAAGTCATGATATTTTTAATTCTTTCCTCCCAAAGGTTTTGCAAAAATGGGGTTCTGCCCTTACTCTCTTGACTATTATCAAGTAGAGTGACCATATTGTCACAAGGACATGGGGAACCTTTTACAAGTAGTGAGTTGCATGAAACATTGTTCATCATCTGGCAAGCTGCACTACTAAAAAAATTAAAGGTAATTTCTGTGTTAGGTGTGCTATTCAGAAATTCCTGCAGGTTGCCTGTGACTGCTTTATAGTAATGTATTTTTCTCACATTGGTATGAATTGTGCTGGTGTATACGTTCACTCAAGTAGATAGATTAGTTGTGTATATTTTCTAAAATTTCTATTTATATTTCTGTTTATGTATTCATAAAAATATCTAGAATTAAGAATTACCCCTGTTGTGAAAAGAAAAAAATGTTTTAACTTAATGAATTAATTCTAGTCAAAAAATATAGGGGTGACAACTCCAAAAGATAAATTAAAAATATATAATGTAAGATTGTAACAGGTAGTGAGTTTGATATTTTGCAGCAATATACTTCATATTACAAGTTTAAGTAGGCAAAAATATTACCAGTGTTATCACTGCAGTTACTAAAGGACAGACTCTCTGCCCACAGTCTATTTTTAATTGACTTTTATTTTATACTAGCAATGCACCCCAGTGTTGCTCAGGTGTTATGACCTACAGCCACATTGTATTATTTGTTCCTTTCTTATGGGTAGAATTGGCACACTAAGAGTATGAAGCAAACAACTTTTCTTTATAAACATGTTTTTCAGTCATTTTCTGATGAACAACACTACAGTTTCCGTCTACCAAATTCAGTCACAAGCCTGTAGTTGGCCTAGGGCTATAGTAGAAAACACTTGCCCAAGAGGGACTGAACATAGAACCATGTGGTTGGGAAGCAAACTTCTCAACCACTCAGTCATTCTTGCACCTAATGTGTGTGTGTGTGTGTGTTTACATTTGTTGTTAAATCGAGTATTGTGTCCCTCTATGCCTCAAAGTTAGCAGTTCATCAAGCAGATATCTATAAAATAAATGCCAATTGAAATACGTACTGAGATCAGTATGATCAATTAAATTTTTGAAGGTGATACCCCATCATGGCGACAGTCAAAAGACTAAACCCAGTAAAATAAGGTTTAAAGACTTAATGACTTCAAATTTAAGGTAATGGATTACTAACCACAAGATAATGAGTTCAAAACTTTGTATTGAACTTCCACTCTATACGATGACACTATATGTATATCTCAGTGTACTTGACTTCCAACAATTAACAATTGTAATTTGAAGTTGAATGGTTAGCAATAAGAAAGATGTCCAGATTTCTTTAAAAAATTATTGTGCAAAATATTCTGGGAA
>NC_068998.1:40243127-40244650 GCF_001194135.2 Octopus bimaculoides
TAAATTGAGCTACTACAAATAGCAGCCAAATCTCTGTTAAAACACCTTTCACCAAAAGAAAGACACAGATTTACAGTATTTCAAGAAGCAAAATAAAGAACTATGCAATGGGTCTACTACATCAGAGGCAACTCCGGTCTAAACAAAGCACAAACATACTTCACATTAAAAGATTATCTACTAAATAATACTAATAAAGTTGACAGTATATCTTCGAAGTTTTATTCCCTGGTAAAACTCCATGTATTTTAAACATTTTCTCACTATGCTCTATCTAAGACATAAAGATTGTTGAGGCAGAGTTGCATCCCTTAGCTAAAGACCTCAAAATTGTGTGATCCGGCCTCATTTACGAGGTTATTTTTGTAGTAGAAAAGAGTTGTGCAAAAAACGTACTTTATTTGGTAGCCAAAAGATTACTGAATCTTTTGATACGTCAAAATCAGCAACTCAGTTTTTGAATCCATAAGGAAAATACACACACACACACACACACACACACACAAACTCTGTTTTATATATATAGATATATAGGTATAGACAATATAAACTTTAAGGTTATGTCCCTTGCTTTACTTTGTTAATCAGAATTTATCATTAAGCTAATGGATTTCTCTCCTCACTACATATGTAGTTTTAATTAATTAAATTTCCTTCTCTCTAAACGTTAAGTATGTTGGCACTGTCTTTTCTAAGATATACAGCTATGCTTGTTTATTTATCAAGCACCATTAATATATATTTATATATGTCTGCATGTCCAATAAGCAAGACATTGATATTTGTCCATTCCCCCCCCCCACTGCTGTCAATTTAAAAACCTCCGCATACCAATCCCACTATCCACTATCAATTTTATTGCTTGCCACCCCCATACTCTCACAACCCCCACATGACACTACCATTACCATTTTAACCAATGTGGGAGTTGTTGTATGGTTGCTCAACGTGCTAAAAATAGCAGCCAAATATTCCTTATATCGCAACCTACTGTTTTTTTGTTTTTTTTTGTTTTTTTTAAATGTAACACATTGGGATAATGATATCACTGTAGATATATGCTAACCAGGAAAAAGAAGGAATCCTCAGGGCTGAAAGGCCTTTAATGGTAAGTCTAATGGTCAGGATTAAACAACAACAAAGCCAGCCATTCCATTACCTCCATCACCATCATGAACAACCATTCCATACACCATAATGTTACCACTAACATCACCATTATAACACCCCATCATCATCACTATCACTTTGCCTTCTAGACTTATATCATCACCATTCCACACCGCCACTATCATGAGCAACCGTCTTATACCACCGCCCTCATAATGGTCAGACACTCCACCACCCTACTCCATTTGACATCTGTGCCCAGTGACGCCTTTCTGGCACTTGTGCCCATGGCATGTGTAAGGACTTTCGAGCGAGATCGTTGCCAGTGCCCCTGGACTGGCTCTTGTGCAGGTGGCACATAAAATACACCATTTTGAGCGTGGCCGTTGCCAGTACCGCCTGACTGGCCTTCG
>NC_068998.1:40244660-40246478 GCF_001194135.2 Octopus bimaculoides
TAAAATACACCATTTTGAGCGTGGCCGTTGCCAGTACCGCCTGACTGGCCTTCGTGCCAGTGGCACATAAAAGCACCCTCTACAGTCTCAGAGTGGTTGGCGTTAGGAAGGGCATCCAGCTGTAGAAACTCTGCCAGATCAGATTGGAGCCTGGTGTAGCCATCTAGTTTCACTAGTCCTCAGTCAAATCATCCAACCCATGCTAGCATAGAAAGCGGACATTAAACGACGATGATGACGATGACTACCTACTTCATACCACCATTACTGCCACCATGAGCTTATAAAAGGAGCCTCTACATAATTGCTTGACCTGCTGGAATACACAGCCGAATCTCCCTCAGATTGCATTCTGTCATCTTAAGGTAAAAGAGCATTGACAACAGGGCCTTTCGTTCCCTGCACATTGGAAAAAGACTGAGTGGTCATGGTTAGAATATCTTCGATCATGGGTCTGCTTGACTAAGGCTGGCCTAGGGCTAATCAACAACAGTTAACATCACCATAACAAACAACCTCACACGTTTATTGCTACTAACAGGACCAGCCATCACACACCCTTCAGTACCACCACCACTACAATCACACTACACCACCGCCTACCATCAAGTAATTATGTTGCTCTATTATTCATGAGTTAAAAAATGTTAGTTTACCCAAGACATATGAAAAATTAATATTGCATTTTATATCTGGCACTTCTCCCTCCGTGTTAGTTGGTTGGTGCACTTTCTTTTTCTCTTGCACGCTTTCTCTGTCTCTCATATACAAATACATTCACTATCTCTCTCTCTCTCTCTCTCTCATGCACGCACACACACACACACACCTTCTTTCTGTCTGCACTTTTTCACACACAGTCTCTCTGAATCTTTCTCACACATACGCACTTTCTACCTTTCTCTTCTATATACACACTTTCAGTCTGTCTCTCCGTCTCTCTTTCTCTCTTTTCTTCTCACTCTTCCCCTCCCAAGTTGTAATATTCCCTCTCTACCTCTCTTTCTCTCCCTGTCTTTCGTCTCTCTCTCTCTCTCACTCTCTCTACCTCTCTACTTCTCTCCCTTTCTCTCTACCTCTCCCCCTAGCTCTCCTCTCTCTACCTCTCTCTCTCCCTCTCTCTTTCCCTCTCTCTCCCTCCCTCTCTCCCACACTATCTTCCCACACTGCATCTTTCACACATATACGCAAATATTGTCTTTTCTCTGTCACTCACACATACCAGTACATACCTCCAGTTTTCTTCCCTCTCTGTCTGTCTCTTTCTTTTTCCTAAACTCTCTCTATCTCACTCATACACTTTTCCCACCTGTTTTTTCTCTCTCACACATACTTTGTCTCATTCATAAACATTCTCTGACCATCACTCCCCCTCTCTCTCTCTCTCTCTCTCTCTCTCTCTCTCTCTATCTCTCTCACTCACTTATATGCCCCTCTCTCGCACATACATTTTCTCCATCTCCCTCATACATACACATTGTCTCTGTGCATGTGTGTCTCTTGCACACATGCTTTCTGCTTTTCTCTCTCTCTGTCTCTGCCTGTCTGCCTCTCTTTGTCTCTGTCTGTCTGTCTCTCTCTCTCTGTTTGCCTGTCTGTCTCTCTCTCTGTCTCACCTACACTCTGTTTTTCACATATATACTTTCTCTGTATCTCTTCCTCTCACATTCTCTCTTTGTACATTGAAATTCTGTCTTTATCACATGCTTGCAAACGCACACACACACACACACATACACATTTTTCTCACTTTATCTTATTCTCTCCCTTGATGTCTGCCTTTACACGTTTTGGGCTGTTCCCCCCCCCCCACTATAT
>NC_068998.1:40246494-40252154 GCF_001194135.2 Octopus bimaculoides
TATATGCCTGTCTTTTTCAAATACATATATATATATATATATATATATATATATATATATTGTATGGCACCTTGGGCAAGTGTCTTCTACTATAGCCTCGGCCCGAGCAAAGCCTTGTGAGTAGATATGGTAGACGGAAACTGAAGGAAACCTGTCATATGTGCATATATATATATATATATATATATACATACACTTTATTATTAAAGCTGCAAAAATATCCATTCTGGATCACAACTACCCAACAAACAGCAACATGAAACTCTGAGTAGCAGTTTTTTGTGATACTTTTGTGATGTTTTTGCAGCTTTAAGAATAAACATGAAACAAGGTGGGAAAAAATAGTACGCGAATACTAGAGGTATCTTTGTTCTAGCACTTTAGGTTCTGAGTTCAAATTCGACTGAGAGAGATCAACTTTGCCTTTCATCCCTCTAGGGATGATAAAATAAAGTACCAGTCAGATGGTGTGATAAACACTATCAACTAAACCACCCTATCAAAATTGCTGGCCTTATACCTAAATCGGAAACCATTATTAATATTATTTGTTCACCTGTTTTACATCTGCTATTTCAAGTTAGCATGGGTTTGATGAATATTTTTTGGAGCATTGTTTTACAGTCAGTTTTCCTTCCTGTTGCTAACTTTTTTTCCATCTTTCAAATAAGGGATCTCATATTTCACACATCTATGATGTAACTAAGTGTTCAGATGATTTGCTGGCAGGAGAAATGGCAACAACACCATACACACACACACATATATACACATGCAGACATGCATGTATGTATATGTATATATGCACTTACAAAAGGCATCTTTAAGTTACCCTCTATCGTTCACTCATGAAGCAGCTATTGCAAAAAACACTTGCCCAAGGTATTACGCAGTGAGACTGATGCTGAAACTACATGGTTGAGAAGCAAACGTTCAGGAGTGTGGCCTAGTGGTTGGGGTGTGTTTGGTTCATTACCATAAGGTTGTGTGTTCAATTCTTAGGCTAAATGGCATGTTGTGTCCTTGAGCAAGGCACCTTATTTCATATTGCTTCAATCTACTCAACTGGGAATAAATACCAACCAGTTGCTGATTCACTCCCTCCAGTTGTCACATCCTAATATTCTGCAGGGTCAAAAGTACCAGGGTATCTATGTTGGCTTATGACTACATAGGCACCTAAAGTAATTAACCAAAGCATAGTACATGTTACTTAGCCATACTTGCACATGATGACCAACTCCAACTTTAGCTATTACTACAGCTTGGAGTGATAGGTTCTTTTAGCATTCTGTCAGTTTGTCTTGTTTTTTTTTATATAAGCTACTTGGAGACAGTGGTGGCTCTGAGACTTGTGGCTGTCACCACATTTTAAGGTTCACTTTGCAGAGACAGTTATGGATCTTTGAGTAAGTGGATTATAAGACTCACTACTATCATTACAGTTTAAGAAATGAGATAAGATTCCCTGCTATCACTACAGTGTAAGACATGTCATAAGATTTATCAATATCACTATGTCACTATGTGGATGTAGGTGTCTTCAAGATGAGGCTGGACCTCTTCCTGTCAGGTGTCCCAGATGAACCAATTTTGCGGCAGGAGGTGCAGATGAGGGCAGCTGCATCAAATTCTCTCTGCACCAAATGTTAATTCCTGAAGTAAAATTCGTGAAGTAAAATTGTGTAGCAACACCAAATGGCGGTGCCCCAGCATGGCCACAGCGCATGAGCTGAAACTAGATAAAATGAAAAATGATAGTTTAAGATTTGTCATGTGATTCACCACTGTCACCACAGTTTAAGATCTGATGTTTGGGACATAACTTAACATGGAATTTTGAAGAAAGGTTTTAATTTAAAATGGGAAGATATATCATAGAAGTAGGGATGGTTTTAGGCAGGTTGGTATCAAAAGGGTTAATTATCTCTCGCAGGTTAACTCTGAGGAATGTCCGGTGCTGCATACATACTAATACAGATGCAAACACAGACAGACGTACACACATAAATACACATAAACTTACATGCATGTATCCATACATATGTATATTCACACATACATGCAAACTTATACAGATGCACACACACACACACACACATACATGCACACAAATTTACATGCTTGTATTTGCACACACATTTAAAACAGGGAGTAATTGTTACAATGTTAATCAATAAAATTGCACTAACGATTCAGTTTTGTAATTAATCTCAATGCTAACTCTAACCCTAACCCACACCTATATTTAGTAATGGCACACACTCACACAAGCTACTGGTTTAACAGGTGCTGAAAGATACTGCGCCAGGGATACGCAATATTTTTAGCAGTGTCACATTAGCTGAAAACTGGGTTTGGGGATTTTTTCTTTTATATTTATTTCTGGTAATTACTTCTTGTAAAACCCTGCTATTGCTCATCTTCATGTGTATATATTTGTATATCTTTATGGGCAAGTATGTGTGTGTATGTGTCCATGTGAGAGTGATTTTTAAATGTGTGTTTATCTCAGCAGGAGTGTGTGTGAGAAAGAGAGTTTTTGTGTGTGTGTGTATTGTTTAACCCTACATTAGCACTGGCTGAGTGAACCTATGTTTAAAGGCATTATAATTAAGGCCATCTTGTCTTTTTTAGGTATTGTGTATCTAGGTTTACACTGTCCAATATGTCATTCATTTTTAAAAGATGGTAAGATGTAATTTGAAGGAAATTTGGTTGCTTCTTTTAGCCAGTTAAATGACCATGTAACAATTTTTTAGCTTGTGTGCTTGTGAATTTATGTGTAGAGGTGGAGGGCACACTATTGTGTGTTATTTATGTTTATGTTTGTGAATGTGTGTGTGTGTGTGAGAGAGAGAGAGAGAGAGAGAGATGTATTTATATGTATGTGTTCTTAGGAATAAAGGTTCGTTTATGGTGCCAAAACATCAATATCCACCTCATCCAACATCACAATTTTACAAGGAGACATTATGTATGACTGGACAATCTACTAGAAATAGCATCCAAATCTCCCTCGAATAATCTTTTCTACTATAGGCACAAGGTTTGAAATTTAGTGGGAGGGGGCTAATCCTGGGATGGTCATGGGTGTAGAGTCCTCAGCATCTCTTTTATAGGGTCCTATCGGAAGCAACCATCATTAACCTTTCCAGCTGGATTTCCAAGTGTTTGACCAACTGAGACTATGGATATTATCCAACAATCTTGTTCTTGGTCTACCCCTATGTATTCTACCAACTGACTTAGCTTGAAGAATCTGTCTTGCAATTTTCCCCTGTAGCATTCTAATCATGTGCCCATTGTAGTGGAGCTGTGATCTCTCAGTGTGAAGAAGTAGAAGCTCAATCTGGAGAGACTTCTTGATCGCCAAGCTAAACATTCTCTTGAGTAACATTACTTCAGAGTCATGATAGTCATGGCTGGAATGCTGTTGGTCATTGGTCTGCTTGTTTGGGGTTAACCTTGAGCTAAACATCAACGACACCAACAATGTCTCAAAACTTCAGAACGCAATGTATATATCTATAATGTATATGTTGTTCTGAACTTTGGTATACAAGACAAAAAAAAAATATAAAAAAGAGATACTGTCAAATCCTGTCTTCAAACTCTTGCATCAGGAACCTCTACAGCAACAATTTGATGTTCAGAAGAAGTCTGAAATTGTATAACTGCCTCCCAAAATGTTTATGCAGTGTTACCAAAGATTTCTCTGAAACTTAACAGACTGTTTATTTTCTTGATAAAACTTGAGAAATAAAATTTGAATACTAAACAAATAATAGTTAATCTATTTTGTAATTATTTAATAATAATATTAAATTGAAGCGCACTTATTTTTTTTTTTGTTTTTCTTTTACCCAAAAGGCATGGAGTTTCATCAATATATCGATAAACTTCTATCTAATATTACTATTAATTAAATACAAGATAGATTAATCATTATTTGTTTGTTGTTCAAATTTTATCTTTTAAGGTTTGGAAAGAAAATAAATAGTTTGAAAAAAATTAACTCCATTCAGTGAAAATAAAAGAAGTAAATAATGGACTTGGATGTTAGAACAAAAGGCTCTTAGCTTCAATATGAAACAAGGTCATCTCGTGCAAAGGTAGCTTGTATGTAAACACAGAACCAAAAAGCTCTCCGCAAGGCTAAACTTGAAAAGGTGAGATGATTGCTGTAATAGAAACCTACCAATACATTGATGTAACACCATGCCTTTTGGCCAACAGACGATCAAAAAACAAATATTTTTGTTCACCTCTAAAACTGATCTGATCTCTATTTCTATGACTACTCTATGAATACAACCAAACAAACAACACTTTTATTTGTAACTGAACTTTCAGTCTTTCTGATTTCTATAACTACATAAATATAACTCTAATATAAATTCTAAACTTTGAAATTGCACTAATGAGACTTATAAGGTTGAAATGCACGTACAATTCAGCTTTTATTCTAATGGAGAATACTACAACAAAGATTCCTTGTTTGTTTGTATCACCAGCAACAGGGAAATGTTAAAATTATCTCAGTTAGACAGAAAATCGCATTCTGGTCCAGATATGTCACCAAAACAACAGCCTTCATACTTGAGACTCTAATACTGGAGTGGAAAACAAGAAGAGTAACTTACTTCTGCTTCACAAATGAAGAAAAAGGTCATCACTTTATCTCAGAGGAACTAAATTGCATTACCTTTTTTTATCAAAAATTTTGATTAGTTGATATTGTTGGAACAGTCTCCCTTGCTTGCTATTTTTGGATTTTAAATATCTTTGTGTAAATTTATATACATACATATGTGTTTTATACATACATACATACATACATACATACATATATATATAATATATATATATATATATGATACCTGTACATTTTATATACTACATCATTAATTAATAATTCCCATCTAAAGGGATCATAAGGTTGTGGCCAGTTATAATTAAAGAAGTAATGCAAATAGCAATTTCATTATTAAGTACCCTTTAGACAAGAACTGTTTAATTTGTGATGAAATATTTACATGTACAACTAGAAACCCTACCAATTTATAAGCTTACATAAGTTTAATATCCGACATTCTTTTGGGATCTACTTAGAAGGAATATGACTTCATTATCACCCTACATTCAGAACCTAAATAATAGGAATATTCAGTATGAGTTACAACTGCAGACATTGGCAAAGCAGGATATATAATAGACATAAAAAAAACCCCACGAGCTATGTGCTACTGAAGCACTTGAGATCCATTTCACTAAAGATCCAATTTTAAAAAGGTCTTCAGAGATGATTTCAGTTTGTAAGCATAGGATAGCTAATACTTACTTGCATTCATACTATGTGTCCAAAATGATGATATCAAACAGATTGTGTACTTTTTTTTAAAAAAATAGTATCTATGCGTTATTGAGATTCAGATGTTGTTTGTTTAGAATTTTCTATATTGTCTTTAATGGATATTTTCTAGAAATTAATGATGAGAACACCACAATATATGAGAGTATTGTAGTTCGCTTGAAGCATTGTGTATTGTTTGTAAAGAATAAAAAGTTTAGAAAGGTATAACAATGCACTATAGAACAAAAAATGGACTATATACCTGTTGTAATTTGGTTATCTATAGTCCGATGATATTTCGGAA